>NC_137826.1:24713998-24788998 GCF_963921795.1 Nannobrachium achirus | reverse complement strand
CCATGTGGTGCGTTCTGTTTTGCAACGAACTCTCATCTGTCTCACTATGTCCTGTCCTGTGTCTGTGTGTGTATGTGTATGGGGGAGGGGGGACAGGCTGGGGATTATCAACGTTCTGTCCTCTTCCGTGCGTTACAATTTGCTCTTGCAAATCTGTAGGACCATCTGTAAATCTTCTTGTTTGAAGAAAATGTTCATATTGGGCCATTAGTTTAATTGTAAACGGGCGGCTTAGAGTTGTGGAAAAGCAACGGTTCACAGTCGTGTTTGTCACCTGCAATTTTTCTGCCATGGTTTAGGTCCACTTGTCCCCTAGAGAGAGGGTCAATGTAAATCAATTCAAAGTTATATTGAGTGAAACCTTCATCCTATTATGAAGCATTTGATGGTAATGGTATCTTCTATCTCTCATCCACAGGGCACGAGGGGACACCAAATAGTTTGATGAGTGATTCATTCAAATGATGTAAAATATATGCAAAGGTTTTCACAGTCACCAAATTTCAACCCAGATGAATGTTGGTCCACCACCATCATCAAACCTCCAAATGAGGGAATATCCCTTCAGTAGAGCTACAGAGACTACAATCTAGACCAGCCTTCCTCTGCAGTGCATAACTCCAAACATGCAGGCACGCACGCATGCACACGTCACACACATATGCATAAGTATTTATGTATTTACTCAATGTTCATCAGTCTTTGTAATGTTGTCTTGCGTCCACAGAAGCAGATTTTGCAGATGTCAGACTCTAATTCAGTGGTTCTCAAACATTTTCATGATATCAACCACACTGCCACATATATAAGATTTGGTGCCAGCCCACTGAGCCCAGGGACCAAATAAGAGAAGATCTTAGTTGTATGATCTGAAAAGTAATTTTTTTACAGTAGACCTACATTTTATCATTGGATTACCTCCAATCTGGTGAAATTATAGTGACGTTTAACACTTTCAACCTGACATCCTCATTTATTTTAATAGTGCTTCAATGGTTCAACTGTTCCTTATTTTACTGGGGACCCCTGGAAAAACATCCAAGGATCCCAGGGGGTCCTGATACCCCACTTTGAGAGGTTATTTTGATATTGCTCTCTCACTGTTCCTTCCCTCTAGTATCTTAATTTTTGTTAATTTCAAATGTTTCAGTGTCTCTGACACTCTTGGTCAAATCTGCACAGTGTCATATTTATTTGTCCAACAACAACTCTAGGACAGAGAAGTGGAAATGTTAATCATTTAATTGTGTGGCTTACTTTATAGTAGGCTAGCCAATAGCCATAATATAAATATGTCCAATGACTGTAGCTCATTATGTCCATTTGACGTGTATGTACCTGTAGTATGACGGTGTGTGCTGTGTGTGTGTGTGTGTGTGTGTGTGTGTGTGTGTGTGTGTGTGTGTGTGTGTGTGTGTGTGTGTGTGTGTGTGTGTGTGCGTGCATTATATGACTGGCCTGGGAGTGTACGTGACAGTGCGCGGTGGGAGGGGTTTGGTGGAGTCACTTGGTACTTCTAATTAGCAGTCTATCAGTAGAAGAACTCAGTGGAGCAATCTCACCAAGCGCGCAAGACGTTAGCCTGGGCCCTGCAGTGCGCCTGTGCCAAGCGCGCCAAGACGAAGAGAAACCCAGCGCTTTCTGATCATGTAACACGTGAATTAGACTTTAAAAGCAACTCGAATTCTCAGTGTGTTAACGCGTTAGTAAACTGGCAAAAGAAACCTGCTGTTGGTGAGGAGGACACTAAAGAATAGCCTAGAACAACTCTCCCAGACAAGTCCACACACTCTCGGCGCGTCCCTCTTTACGCAGCAGGTGGAGAGCTTGGACCCTGACAGGCCGGCTGGTGTGACAGTGTGTGCGTGTAGGACAACAACACAGCAGTCACAGAGAGGACTTAAAAGCCTGCGTAACCATGATGTCCTACATAAAGCAACCCCATTACACCATGAACGGGTTAAATCTGAACGGCCCGGGGATGGATCTGCTCCACACGACTATTGCATATCCATGTGAGTATATAGTCTATTTATTATATTTACGTTTAGATTGGCTACTAAGTTTTAAGCGTTTGTCGCGTGTCATCATTACAAAAAAGAAAAATGAAAAAAGTAGATATCCATAAAATTATACAAAGCCTCGTGCGTAACGGTTGTAGCCTAAAAGTGAATTTAAGTAAAGTTGAGATAATTGACAGAATAATATTGTGTGGCTGTATAGGCAAATAATTCAGAATGTAAGGATCGTCGTCATATTATTCACTGATAATAACATTTTACAGTTAATTTGTGAATGCCCTTTCAATTTCTGTTTTAGGCTACTAATTTAGTTTTTTTCAATAGATTATTGGTAAAGTTAGCATTTATAAACGGCTACATTGAAACTCAAGATTTCTGATAGCAATATTCGTATGGATTTTCTTGCATACAAATAAAAGGTGCAATGAAGTCAACTGCTTCAGTGCACATATTTTTCTCTTTCACCAGTCCAGATCTATTACTGTAGCAGTCTTAGTGGTTCTCAAACCGTTCATGCCATTGAAGCTAAAATAGAAAAAGACAAAGACAGAAAAAGAGAAAGAGAAATTAAACTACTTGTGGCTTTTGTGGGGATTCATTGGACCAAAATGACAACAGCTCTTGGCATAGAAATATAATGGGCCAACTTGTCAAATTAATTGTAAAGAACCTGTAGTCACCTATTGGCATTATTGACATAATATGTTATATTAACATAACTATGTTACATAATGAAATAATATTAGTCAGATGTGGTTATGAACAACATCCCAATAACATAACTGTGAGTTTGGAATCTTACAACAGGCTTACTTTTGATAGCTGCACTATATATTATATATATTCAGGTATATTTTCCAAACCAATTTCTTTAATTCTTTCTATTTTGCAGCCACTCCCAGGAAGCAGCGTAGAGAACGCACCACCTTCACCCGTACACAGCTGGACATCCTGGAGGCCCTGTTCTCCAAGACCCGATACCCAGACATCTTCATGAGGGAGGAGGTGGCCCTCAAGATCAACCTGCCTGAGTCACGTGTCCAGGTACTGAAGTAATGCCAACCAACATGTCTGACACTCAGTGCATGGAGAAATAATTCTGTGAATTCTGTGAATTATTTGTGGGTTGCGTGTATGAGACTCCCAACACTGTTAAATTAGATTTATGCAAACATTGGACTTATAGATGTTGCAAATGCAATATAATTAATGTTGGTCAAAGTCTGGCCTCTCATTTAGTGTAATGGAATTAATCATCAAGAGTACATCAATTCACATATTAAGGTTTTATATACTATAGGATGTAATGGATCGGTTCAACTATGTGCTTCTTGCAATTTAACCCTGGTAGTGCCAGTCACAAAATACTCCATTCTGCAGATGTTGCTTCAAAATACCATATAAAATCATTTTGAGGACAGGATCTATACAGCCAGGTCCTTTTCAAGTCACTCATTATACATGCTAAATGACTGCATCTGTTTGCCTCTGTCTTCAGGTATGGTTCAAAAACCGCCGTGCCAAGTGCCGTCAGCAGCAGCAACAAAGCACGGGCCAGGCTAAGCCCCGCCCTCCCAAAAAGAAGGCGTCACCAGCCCAGGAACAAAGTGCCCCTGACCCGGTTAACCACCCTGCCGGTTCCTACAGCCCCTCCCCTGCACCGTCAGGCCCCAGCCTCGCTCCTAATTCTAGCAACGCGGCTGTGTCCATCTGGAGCCCGGCCATCTCGCCTCTCCCAGATCCCCTGGCTTCTTCTTCCAACCCCTGCATGCAGAGGCCCTCACCCTATCCCATGAGCTATGGTCAGCCATCAGCCTACAGCCAGGGCTACGCTGGCACCACCTCATACTTCACTGGCCTGGACTGCAGTGCCTACCTGTCCCCCATGCATCAGCTGACAGGCACCGGCGGTCTCAGCCCCATCACAGTGCCATCCATGGGGGGCTCCCTAAGCCAATCCCCAGCCTCGCTGTCCTCCCAAGGCTACGGCACCGCAGCGTCCCTGGGCTTCACCTCGGTGGATTGTCTGGACTACAAGGACCAGCAGGCCTGGAAGCTGGGCTTCACCACTATGGACTGTCTGGATCACAAAGACCAGAACTCCTGGAAATTCCAGGTCCTCTAGAGAGAGAGAGAGAGGGAGGTGGCTGCTGTTTTTTTTTGACATGTTGTGTGAAGAGTTATTTTATCTGAATGTGTAAGATAGGATGAAACAATTTTGCAAGGAGAATCTTTTTTTCTTTTCTTTTTTTTTGTTATTTGTTTTTCTCAGTTTCTCATTTATAAGATTTTGTTTTTCTAAAGGCAGACTCTGTAGAATGTGCATTTTATTTATTAAGTTTAGATAAGGAGGGGGTAATTATCATTGATGCTGCCTGACTGCAGATCTTTTGTGTTCTCTTCTTTTTGCATGTAAGAGAACAAAGCCTTTAATAGATAAATAAATTAATTGTCATAATCACATAATCAATGTGTGAGGGAAACTCCAGTGGATCCAGGCGGCACCTCCACTGGATGGAAAGACAGTTAACCACTTACGTACACCCCAGCATCCGTATTCTGGTAATAACGTGTTGTGCTGTGACGCACTGTGAGCTTGTCGATCGGCTATTTAATGTAGAGTGTAAAGAAAAATACACTAGCATAGAGCCCTGAGAGACTCCGCTCAACCACATGGGGTTTAAGTGGTTAAACTCTCCTTCCTTTTCACTGTATGATTCAACCACATAGAAAGAGTATTCATTTGCATTTATCTGGAGGACTTAAGGCAAATGTATACTTCCTCACATGACCCTTTCGTTCAACAAAGTTGTATCAATAATCATTTTTTTTCAGTTGAAATCTCGTATTTGTCAAACGTTACTCAACGAAATGACTGCAACGAAGTATGAACACAAGCATAATCATAGCATAGGGGAAAGGACAAACACATCACAACAATAGCTCTAGCTTTCCTATAGTCACTCCCTCCTTTTGAGAGAGCCATGGATTAAGTTATTTGAATTGATTTATTATTATTGTATGCTAAACGTAAATATTTCATTGGTTGCTATTAGATTTTTGGATTGTAGGTGTTATCCTTGTGTTATCCCAATAATTTTTGATGGAAACAATTATACCTTTTGCTTAGATGTATGACATTAAAGCTGTCTTGAACATAAAATGTTGTCCATTGATTGACGATCATTAGCGTTCGGTATTTTTAGAATTGTAGTGTGTGCTTACCTGTCAATACTTGTCTAAACATTTAGATGTTAATCTCAGTTTTACTCAGTCAGTGAGTGGTCTCAACAGCAACACAACACTGCTATAATTGACCACGTTGAAGTTTTATGTTTGTCATATGGCGAGCAGGGCTCTCATTGGTCCCTGCTGCTGTTGGTTATTTTAGCTGATCTGATTCTGGGAGTGTCTCAATCCTCTTAGCCTTCCTTCTGCAATGTCCTAAGTGAATTAGTTAGGATTACACTCCTGTCCCTCTGTGTGTGTGTGTGTGTGTGTGTGTGTGTGTGTGTGTGTGTGTGTGTGTGTGTGTGTGTGTGTGTGTGTCTTTCACAGGCAGCGCACATGTTTTCAGTTCCTTCAGGTTTCCTGTATTTATCTTTCTTTGCCTCCCTTTATTATCACTTCCGTTTTAATTCCTTCTTTCAGTATCTTTCCCTCATGTGCCCTCCTTTCAGCTCTACCCCTCTATTACCTCACTGACACTGTCCTGGTACCTGTCTTCACTGTCTGTCCTAGTGGGGTACTGGGGTAATCTGCCCTCACTGTCTTCCTCTTGTTCTTTCGGCTAATTCCCAACAAGGTTGCCAATCGCCACAGCGGATCATCAGTTTCCATCTTGTTCTGGTTTCTGCCCATTCCTCTTGACTGGCAGTTCCATCTCCAGCATCCTTCTCCCATCGTATCCTTTCGGGCCCTCATCTATCCATGTCCAACCATCTCAACCTCATCTTGCTGTGTCTGCACAGTAAAGTCCTACGTGTTAACTCAAACATTGTACACATGTAATCAAATGGTCAATTTGGTTGGGAGTTTTAAAATGTATTAAAACATTTCAGTTTCTAAATGGTGCATTTATATAGCGCCTTTATCCAAGGTGCTTTACAGTGTGCATTACATTCACACACCGATGGCAGAGGAAACCATGATGCAAGGCACCAACCTGCTCATCGGGAGCAATTAGGGGTTTGGGGCTGTATTTTGATTGTATTAAGTACCAGCTCTTGTGCCTTAACTTAAAGGCCTGTCCATACCGTCTCCGACCACCGAACTTTTCATCAGAGCATTCCGACTTTCCAACGTGCAGCTTTCCAAACTCTAATTCGGGCTAATGCTTTTCAGAAGATGCAAGTGACGTCATTTTGTAGTTGAACCGGACCTTTCTGACGAAAGGTTTGGTGATCAGAGACAGCCTTTAAGTTAACTAGTTAAGGCATAAGAGCTTGTACTAAAGAAAATCTAAATAGAGCCCTTAGTGTCTTGCTCAAGGACACTTTGAAATGAACTCTGGGGGAGCCTGGGATCGAACTGGGTTCCCAATCTCTACCTCCTGAGCCTCTGCCGGCCCTTCTTTCGTGAAGTGTCTAAAAACAGGAACTTCCTTGCTTATACAGTTCTCTCAAATTTACCCACATTTTTTCCCAATTGTTTTTGAAACTATCAATTCTATTTCCCTTTATTCACCCTGTACCAACTCCCCCCCCCGCCCATGCACACACTCCCCCTCACATGCACACACGCAAACGCAAACGCACGCACGCACGCACGCACGCAAACACACACACACACACACACAAATACACCTGTTAACCCAACATATTATGTGATGCATGCTTTGCTTTTATAAACCATTTGATCGCTGTCCTGAACCATGTACAGTATACTGATGCTATATTGAACATACAGAGACATCTGAGAAGTAAAAGAGTCATTTCAAAGCAAATTTTTGTTCATTCCACATTGACCTAATCCCACCGTGTACCAGCTTTAATCCTTTGCCCTCCCTTTCTGTGGTGTGATTGGTTAATCCCTGCCTCGTCGTGCCCCGATTGGTTAATCTCTCTGGAAGGGGGTTGCAGTGCTGCTGTAATCTTCCTCTTCGGCACAGAGAGTTGCAGACTGTAATCCCTGGGAGGAGCAGCTGTGCTGGGGGAGGGACAGTGGCCACCAGACCTTGAGGAAGGTGAACACACAAAAACATGGGGTGCAATTCTTCGAGAAGGAAACCTTTAACCCAGTGGTTTTCAACCAGTGGTCTGGGGACCACCAGTGGTCCTTCAGGGGGGGCTCCAGGTTGTCCCCAGCTAAATGTCGAAGAGTTGGAAACCAAATAGATCCTTATAGAACTTTTAACTCTTGAGTGTGTAAAAATTAGGTTCCATTTGGTTTCATGACCTCCAAATGTCATGTTTCAAAAAAGGTACATTTTACAGTATAAAACATTTCAAAAAGCCAATCACCTTCCCAATATGACCCAGGTCAACTTCAACTTTTAGGCTAGTTTTGATTTATTTTTTTAATGCGTGGCTCTGTAAGAGGCAAGCCGCCAATTTTTTGACTGCATCGCCAGATTAATATAGTACTTCTTTTTTGATGACATAGTGTACAGTATGAATGTTTTGTAACACATATTTTTTAAGACATTAACACAGGCTTTTATTTTTACAGCATGGCCCCAAACACAATGAGACCCAGATAGCCCCTTTCGAGCTCAATGTTATCTGACTTGGTTATTTGTTTGCTTGTCTATTACGGTCCTGCCACCATAGGCTTACCTGGCACCAACTGCAAAATATTATGGGTAGTGGCTGTCACACCTGGTACGGGCTCAGACTCAGAGCTGGGTGTGACTACTGTACACACCTGGTGCATCGATTTAAGCACTCAATTATCCTGTAAAGCAACTGATTTACAATCTGTAACTGTACTTGAGTCAGTACAACGTGAGGTATTTTTTACTTTACTGCAGTATTTCCAATTTTCAGTACTTTTACTTCTAATACACAACATCTCAGAGGCAAATATAAATTTCTTAATTCAATACAATATGAAAACTTTAGTTAATTTGCATTATTACATACATACATACATACATTAACCACTTTAGCCTATCTATTTTATACCGTGGCTATTTGTAAATAGCTGATCAAGCTTGTAGATCAGCTATTTTCAAACATTTTAGTACTTGTACTTTTGGTACTTTAAGTATATTCAGATGCCAATACTTCAGTACTTTACTCAAGTAACATTTTGGACACAGGCCTTTAACTTGCAACAGAGAGTTTTTATATTGCGGTATTGCCATTTTCTACTTGAGTACATCTTCCACTCTACCCCACCTGTTATGTACTACACAACAGGTGTCGCACTCGGCCAAGTTTCTAAATGGTAAATGGTGCATTTATATAGCGCCTTTATCCAAGGTGCTTTACAGTGTGCATTACATTCACACACCGATGGCAGAGGAAACCATGATGCAAGGCACCAACCTGCTCATCGGGAGCAATTAGGGGTTTGGGGCTGTATATTAATTGTATTAAGTACCAGCTCTTGTGCCTTAACTTAAAGGCCTGTCCATACTGTTTCCGACCACCGAACTTTTCATCAGAGCATTCCGACTTTCCAACGTGCAGCTTTCCAAACTCTAATTCGGGCTAATGCTTTTCAGAAGATGCAAGTGACGTCATTTTGTAGTTGAACCGGACCTTTCTGACGAAAGGTTTGGTGAACAGAGACAGCCTTTAAGTTAAGGCATAAGAGCTTGTACTAAAGAAAATCTAAATAGAGCCCTTAGTGTCTTGCTCAAGGACACTTTGAAACGAACTCTGGGGGAGCCTGGGATCGAACTGGGTTCCCAAGCTCTACCTCCTGAGCCACTGCCCTTCTTTCGTGAAGTGTCTAAAAACAGGAACTTCCTTGCTTATACAGTTCTCTCAAATTTACCCACATTTTCTCCCGATTGTTTTTGAAACTATCAATTATATTTCCCTTTATTCACCCTGTACCAACTCCCCCCGAACCCCCCCCCCCCATGCACACACTCTCCTCACATGCACAAACGCAAACACGCACGCACGCACGCATGTACTTATGTTATGTACTACACAACAGGTGTCGCACTCGGCCAAGGGTCTATTTAGCTTGATTAGCCAGATGTGACTTCTTAACCCATTCAGGCCTGGGATTATTGAATGCTTTAACCAGTGAAAAATAGCAGATATACAAGCTCACCGCGCGGCACCGAGTGCCGCGCTGCGAGCTTGTAGATCTGCTATTTTTGAAAAGTTGTGAAAATGTGTGCAAATCTTTGAATATGTATTTTCAAAGCGAACGTTTGTAACTCAAATTTTGCTTCTGGGTGGTCCCTGGAACTAAATATTTTTAGATGCGGGTCCGTGGCCAAATAAATATCATTTTGGGGGTCCTTCACATGAAAAGGTTTGAGAACCACTGACATAGCAGTCTCTCAAGAATG
Organism: Nannobrachium achirus; assembly: GCF_963921795.1. Lineage (NCBI taxonomy): Eukaryota > Metazoa > Chordata > Actinopteri > Myctophiformes > Myctophidae > Nannobrachium > Nannobrachium achirus. The sequence continues at coordinate 24,779,500 of NC_137826.1, read as the reverse complement.
ACGATGGCTAGCCAGATTGCTGACATAGAAACATAGGTTTTTCAAAAAATCTTAGGATTCAAAAGACACTTATAGAATCGGGTCAAAATTCTAATTTTCACGATAGCAGATCTACAAGCTCGCAGCACGGGCACTCAGTGCCGCGCTGTGAGCTTGTATATCTGCTATTTTTCAATAGTTAAAGCATAAAATAATGATACACAATAATGTGTACCCATTCTAAATGGGAGGGCATGGTCACACTGCACTATTATTGAGGGCGGATTATTGAGGGCGGATTCTGACAATGCATTTCAATGGGAACTGAGCAGTTTTTTCCACCCTCATATCAGTCACCACCCACACCACATTGACCTTTTTCACAATATCATATTCTTTCATTTGTGACCCTCTGACAATTTTAAGTCATGATCCACTGGAAACGCAGCAGTTCACAAAATGAAACAAACATGTTTTTTTAACACCTATTTATTACCACCATAAAATAAGACATTTGGAAAATACAAAGATCAGCTTATTTATACGTCTGAAAAACTTGAGGAATAAGAAAAAATATAAAAGAAAGTAATGAAGTCATATCGTGTATCACAACTTTTGAGACTCGTTCTATGATCAAATCTACACATGAAGCAGGAGTCAGAACCTAAGCATGCAGAGTAGCAACTCTCGTTACGTCAATTCCTACTGTTGTGTCTAATGCCTATCTAAACGAAAGTGATATACCATAGATAGGTTTATAATAATATATGACAGATCCAAAGAAACTGAATAGGAGAGGAGCTGGTAAATCACTGCCCCCATGTGGCTGCCATTGGAACAAGAGCTGTCCAGGAAACTCAGAAGCCCTTCCGATTTTCAAAATAGATGACTGTAAATAATAAGCATTGATCATTATGTTTGTGTTAACTTTTCCCCCTCTTATTTTGACAATTCTTGAAAAGAGACATTCATGTGAATTATATACTTGAAGAAAAAAAAAGAAACAAAAAAACCACCATATCCACAATGATAATATTCTTAAGCAGCCAAGATACTTGTTGAATACAAATGGTTCTGCAGATCAGACTTCACACACGCGACACAAACAGGCCGACAGACTAATGGAGTTCCAAACACACTGCTCCACCGTCGATGTAGCAGAAAGAGTGATCAGAGATGAGTTAATGGACACAGGGGGACACTCTGTAAAGTAGTATTGAAGGGTAGAGGGACGGAGTGGGCGAGAGGGTTGGAGTGTGTTCAGACAGGGCACAGGCCTTGAGGCTAGTTTTAATAGCACCCTGCTGTGGAAGTTGCTGCTCCCCTTAAGCAGACTAGCCCCTGGGCCACACCCCTCCATCTTGTCTGCCAGCAGGTTGCCACGTTTGGTACCGCTCTCTTGTCACATAAAGGACACTCATCCATTTCACCTCTAGACTAGTCCAAGAGAGACCCGTTGCCAAATCTTGTCATCAGAGCTTATGCGTTTAAGCGCAATTCAAACGCGGCAAATGTGTTTGTCTGTGTGTTTGCACGAGTCTGATCAACGAAACCCCATTACATGCATGGTAAAGGTACCCTAAAACATCTTGTGAAGACAAAACTATATTTCTATCTCTTTATAATTAGGGATTAATCTACATTCTACCAAGTAAGCAGGGAGTTGGCTGGGGTAGGTGGGGTACAATGAAGGAAAAAGGGGCTGGGACAAGTAAAGAAAAAAAGTGTACAGAGGTGAAACATGAAAAAGTGAACACAGGGAGGAGTCCAGGCCGCCTAAGCACGTTCGCCACGGATGCGACGTGCCAGCTGGATGTCTTTGGGCATAATGGTGACACGCTTGGCATGGATGGCACACAGGTTGGTGTCCTCAAAGAGACCCACCAAGTATGCCTCGCTAGCCTCCTGTTGAGGGAAAGGAAAGCCATCAACCAGAGAATCGTGTGTGTTCTGATTGACATCTTAAAGGACAACTTTAGTTTTTTCCAACAAGGGTTCATATTTTAGATTGTAAGTAAAGAATATAAAAGATGAGTGTTAAATTGATTTCATTTACTTCTTTCTATTGTTTTAGAGATTCTTATTTCAGTGGTTGGGGGCATGCGTACAAGTGGCTAAAGATGTCATTTTACACAGAATAATCCCATTCCCAAGATACAACGCAACCTTTCATGGTTGGATGTGACTTATGGGGGCTAGAAGTATTACTGTAAATAGCAATAAAGAAACTGCAGGCTTATTGTGTCTAAAAAGACTATTTAGCTACTTGTACGCATGCCATGCCGGGGACTGCCCATAAGTCCGAAGGTTCATTAGTCCGAAGGTTCATTAGTCCGAATTTAGTTAGGGTTACTGAGGTTACGGTAAAAAAACAAAGTTATCCTTTAACCACTTGAACCATGGAATTCCTATTCTGTGGGTAACATTCACCGAAGATTGCAGATCTACAAGCTCTTCTGAGCTTCTGGATCACTGGTTCCCAAGCACTGGGTCAGGACCCCTTTGTGAGTCGGGACATGTTTTTATGGGTCCCTTAATTTTTGTTTCCAACATCTTGTTTTTAATCATTTCAAAACAGTTTCTAAAAACATTCCCAAAAAAGCTAAGATTTTCAGAAGAGAAGTGACCTCGCACTAAGGGCAAACGTCTAATTTCTCTTTTGGGTCACAAGCTAAAATGTTTGGGAACTACTGTTGTTTTTAAAGTTGATTTGAAGTAGGGGGAAGAAACAGTCAACCCCAGTCCTAGTCAACTCAATATTATTTGAGTAAGTGTAGAGGGTTTAAGTGGTTAATGTACATACAGTAGATATATACACACAACCCCACCTGCAGGGCTCCAATGGCAGCACTCTGGAAACGGAGGTCGGTCTTGAAGTCTTGAGCAATCTCCCTCACCAAGCGCTGGAAGGGCAGCTTACGGATCAGCAGCTCAGTGGACTTCTGGTATCGACGGATCTCCCTCAAAGCCACAGTGCCAGGCCTGAAACAACAACCCCAGAGCACCCATACCTAGCTTATTACTGGTGTTTTCATAGAAATCCCAATAATAAATTAGATCAACCATCGTTGCTCATTTATCAAGATTATGTTATTTATTTATTTTTAGACCAAATTGATCAAATGACCAAATGACAAGTTATATGCCATCGATGTGAGCATCGACTCCGGTGGTTTAAAGGATGACTGAGGGTCACGGTGAATCTGATTAAATCAGTGTTTTGTGGAATCCATACTTTACCTGTAACGATGGGGCTTCTTGACACCACCGGTGGAGGGGGCACTCTTACGGGCAGCCTTAGTCGCCAGCTGCTTACGTGGAGCTTTACCTCCAGTGGACTTACGGGCAGTTTGCTTTGTACGAGCCATGACGACAGGGTATCACACCTAGAGACAGAGAAGTAGAATTAAATGAATAATTCTGATATTTCGTTGTAATTGTAGGCTCGTTTTATTTTATTAAACAAAAAATATCATTGCCATGTTGAATTGTTATCCCACCCTACGTTTTAACAGCCGGCAACTCTGGGAGATAAAGATCTCCTGTGAACAGTCCTGACTCCTGACGTCATTACCTTATGTCCTTCATTGGGTAAACAATGCAACACATGAATTTGATTGGCTATCACCGATGATGACGTTCCTCCGCCCACTTTTCCACCATGGCCTCATTGCCTGCTATCGCCGCTCCCTTGCATAATAGTTAATTGTATTTGTAGCGACATTCGGGCAAGCGCCGCCCTCCCTGCCTTCTCATTGGCTGAATGCAAGACTGAGTAAACATTGACACAACACAACATTACTTTTCCAACAAAAGTGACGGAGGCCCGCCGTCTCAGGTGACCTTGAGCCACGCGAGACACCGCCGAGTGAGCAGTAGCGAGCAAGACGCCGTGTCGAGCGTTGCGAAGGTTGCATGAGCCGACTCAGGCCGTTATAGTTGTAAACCAGGGGGCCAGAATAAATAAATAATGTTTGGGGTGAACTGTCACTCAAAGTGCCACTGGCCAATCACAGCTTTTTCACCAAAATTCACCTTAAAAGATTATTGCGACCTTCTTACCATGAGAAACGTCACAGCTTGTCCGCGTCCATGTAGACGTGGACACATTTTTACGGTCTATTGGTTATCCTCTCTGACATCATGCTCTGATGTCACTGTGATGTCAGGGGAACCACTCTACCAGAATGGGTTTGCTGCTCTGACATCACGCACTGGCTTCACTGTGATGTCACACTAACAGAATCCCTTTTATGCCCATATATGGAGATCCCTGATGTCCACATCACTGTGGCGCGACCTCACTGAGGCGTCTTACTAGTATATAAATAAAAACCTGGTGAAACTTTTTCTCCAGTGAATTTAAAGACCTGCTGGAACTGGCATCTGTGTCACTATTTTTAACCACTATAAGCATTATTTTCTATTGAAAAATAGCAGATATACAAGCTCATAACGCAGCATCATGCATGTAGATCTGCTATTTTTGAAAAATAGTTACATTTGTGCAAATCTCTGAATATATATGTGTTGTGTTTTACATTTGTAATTCAAATCTTTGCTTCTGGGGGTCAGCAGCCAAATACATATGAGTTTTTCAAAAACCTGTTTCTAGAAGACATTTGTAGAATCGGCCTCAGGTTTTAATTGGTTAAACAAAATATCATTACAATGTTGAATTATCATCACACCGTGAAACTCTAGTAAAGATGGGACAATAAATCATGGGGGCCACCAGATGAAACTTTTTCTCTAGTGTCTAGAGCCGGAGCCATGCCCAGCCAATGCATAAACTGGGCTACCAACCAGACCAATCACAATCGCGCGCATATCATCGCAAGCAGAGCCGTAGAATGGAAGTCACTCTGATCGCAAGTAACCTCGCCCACCAGGCTTTCTCAGAGAAAAAGCCTGGTGTTCGTTCACAACAGGCCGTTTGGTTTCCGCCTAGAGCGCGGAAACCACTAGAAGAAGCAGCGTCGCTTTGATTTGGTTCCCTCCGTTTGTTTCCCCAATCCCTATTAAAATGTTCGAGTGGCCTAGTGTAGTCTTGCCAGTCGCTAAAAGTTGGACTAAAAGATGCATATACCAAACGAATTTTTCAAAAGCAAAACTACACCGCATCAAGGAGTTTATTAGGTAGGCCCTAAAAGTATGTCCTTGAGCGCAGGGGAATATTTTGGGTTAAAACTGAATCCGGTTTGATCTTTCCGGCAAATTGTAGTCCTTTGAGTACTACAACGTGACGTTTTGGGGTTTCCGCTCCAGACCGGTTACAAGCCTGAAAAGTGAAGTGATCCCAGACTAGATCGCAAGTAAACCAATCCAAAAGACCACGTCGAATGAGAGGACCAATCGTGTTGCAGTCTGCAGGGCCAGAGGGCGGGACCACGCGTCACGGCCCCGCCCCCATAGCGCAGGATTATGGCCGCGGATCAGACGGAGGAGCAATCAAACGAACCCACCAATATACAAGGCAAAGGCGGGACATTAAACTTTCAAACATTTCAACAAAACCGGTTAACGTGTACACGCGCGGACATCAAAAGACACTAGAGGACAAGTGTGTCTGCCAGAAGAGCGACGCAGATGTGTCAGGCGTTGTTAGATTCGAGCAGAGAACCGAGGTCAAAATGAACGTGGAAGTGGAGCGGATGAGTGTCTGCCTCAACACCACACAGTGCAGTGCTAGACGCTGGAAAGCCGTTTTCACGCGGCTGTGGATTTTCCATTTCTACACCGTCGAAATAAAACGGCTATTAAAAAGGAAAAATCAACTTTAGACAGTCAATTATTTGCATAAAATGGTGGCTAATTGCTTCATGCAGACGAATCCATAGGAAAATGCGACTTACCAGGGGTGAATGTAAAGGTTTTTTTTTCGCTAGGAAATAAGTGTTATGGTTGTGTGGCAGTTTCAGTGTTTACTATCTCTCACACAATGGAAGCTGGGCGTCCAGCAGGAAAATGGCTGCCGTGTCAATCATCTGTCTCCCACAATGCAACTGTGTGAGAACATTTTGTAAACACAAGAGGAGACCTTTCCTACACAGTTTAATCAGCACAGTGAACACACACCACGTCATTTAAATGAACACGATGCCTCATATTAACCACTTTAACTCCGGCGTCACTATTTTGGGCCATTTTTCAAGAATAGCCGAATAGGGTTTAATGGTTAAAGGACACAATAAAAGCACATAGGTTTATTAAAGCACATGCAGTTGTTGGCTGATATGCTCATCATTCTTCAGCACTTCCATTATTATCTATTTTTTAATTAGAGTTATAAACTTATACTTGTGCAAAATGCAAATGCCTATGAGTTTATCTTAAGTGGTCTTGCTCAATGGTTGACTTTCAGAGGTGGTGTGAAAAAGTAGCCTTCTGTCTGTTACATCCCTCTGCTCTGCCTGCTGCATGCCCACTTGCCCAGTATAAGCTCCCCCCTCCCAGAGGCATAGTTTCACAACAGAACTCTTGAATTTTTTAAAACTCATTCTGTTTAGTATTCTTAGATCATGACAGTTTATTACAAATAATAACCTTGAGCAAAACCACAAATCCCCCCCACACACATAAATTATATAGCATTAGCACTGAGTCTGACTTGAACTTGAAGAACTTGATGGACCATCTAAAAAATCATGTATGAATTAACTGGTTTAGACTTGTTTTGCTTTCATCATTTCTTAATCAGTATGTCATGTACCTCACATGTGTGGTGTCTAATTACATTTGACACAATAATAATAATAATAAATATTATGTCCCTTGTTTTTCATATTATAGATGTTTATTTCCATTGTTATGCTGAGACAGCAATATGCATATCTAATAGAATGTCATTATTTTTGAAGCGGTGACTAGCCGCTTCCAATGTATGGTCATGTCTGTCCCCTTGTCCTCACTCACTCACTCACTCACTCACCAGTATGAACAGGATCTGCGCATGCGCTCGCGAGAGAGAGAGAGCCAGACAGAGCAAGCGATGCTGATTTCTAAACCGAAAGTGAAACTTACAAACTGCACGGAGAAAACAGAGAGAGAGAGAGAGCACGTAAAAAAAAAAAAAAAACACACACAAACACACCAGTAAAAACGGGACTCATAAAATGTCCCTGGGACCCATCTGAATCAAAAACATAGATCTGGAACTGCTCTAATTCACTGCTTCAGTTCGAACCGAGGTTTGATTTTTTAAATAAGGACTTATGATGACCTGACTATTTAGGCGGCATATTTTAAGTTTACTTTGGACAAGACATGGATTTGTTTTCTACCTGTGTGGTGGAAGGCATCCTCTGGTGATGAAACAATCTTCTCTGCTCTGTCACCCATCAAATTCATAATACAAGTGTCCCTGAGGTTTGGTTCTCCAGGTCAGGTGACATGGATCATAGAAGATGCCTCTGTGTCTTTCTTGGCAATGAGTTCCTGCATCGCATGTGTGATGAACAAAAGGTTGCTGAGAGGCCAACCTGACAGCAGTCACAAAAGGGAAACGACAAGCAAGAACTCTTATTTTAAGGGGAAATAAATACTGCAAACTGATAGATAAATCACTTGCATCCCCTTTAATAATGGTTTAATGGCACTAGTAGACTCTTCATGTTACGTACTGAATGTTTTGACCGTATTTTCAAACCCCCAAACCAGGACCCTTTAAATTAACTGCATGTTCATGCACTTAAGCATATGCACCATAGCTGTGTTCATCAGGATGGTACTATTATTTAAGAGCACACATGGTGACCACCATTCAACACCATGGATGGTGGCCAAGGTAGTGAGTGGGGCCGAATGTGATGAATGTAGCTAAAAAAAAAAGTTTTCAGGCTTATATTAATTAAGGTGAAAACCAGGACAATTTGATAGTGAATGTTTAAAATATTATTTGTTGGACATAAAGCCTGAAACCGATTCAATCCCAGACAAACCTTGTCAATGTATTATTTATAAGTAATGAGACGATGCTTCAATTTGTGTTGAGCTAAAATGCCACTATTTGTATGTAAGTATAAGGGAAGCATTTAGCAGCTGGTGAAGACAAAAAGGGTGCTAAAACATAAAATAACATAAATATTATGTAAATACATAGTTTGTATGCAAAACAACGTTTATTGAACTGTAAAATCGTTCATGCTCATGCACGCATTGTCAGTGGTTAAGTGCAGAGCTATACATATTGGTTACATTACAAAATATTGTACTGTATTGGCTCTGATTTGCAACTGCAAGAAATAAGTGTGTGATTTGTTTCTCAAGTTGAGTTTGAATAAGATTGGAAAAGAAGATTCACACCACCTCATCCATGAAAAACTGAACCCATTACCAACATAAATATAGATGTAGTTAAAAAATAGCTCTGGATTATAATTTATATTACCAAAGCAAACTCTGTAGATGCCGTCTTTTGCCAAGCCTTTGCTGAATGTCATGCCACTCATCATCCTTGCAGAGTAACACACATATCACAATATGGAACAGCGGAGTATCTGTATCCAAATAACCCTGGTGGAAGCTGGAACAATCTTGTGGCACTTGAGTAAATGCAATGGATCATTTATTGAGAAACTAAAAGCCAGACCAACTTAATGTAGAAGTGATCCATTGTAAACATCGCCTAACTGGACAAATTCCTCCTTTTGCTCTGAACAACAAAGCCTTTATATTTACAGCATGAGGAATGTTTTTCTACCGTTAAAAACAACAATGATCCCCCCACCCCCCAAAAAAGGTATAGAGGTAACGTAAAAGTTCTTCTGCTGTGATATATAGGCCTATGGGTGTTGCAGTAGTCAATTTACCACAGGCAGTGCATCAGTAACACGTATATAGACAAAGATGTACAGTATAGCTATTACTTAGGAATTTTATTTTAACTATTCTTAAAAATAACCAGTTGCAGTCTAGTGTTTTCACATTCAAGCACGACTCCTTATTTCAACATCCATGAAAATGCCAGGCCTATTAAGGCAATATGAAAACCTGCCAGATATAGAAGATATATGTGAAGCAGAATACATTTTCTTTTTAGACAATGCAATGCATTGTTGTCAGGATGCTCAACCTCCCTGGCATGTGCAATAGTGGAAGAATGCATGATTGCACAACTTGTCTGAAAATACCTTCCACCAAATGTTCACAGAGTAATCTTTTCCCATATTGATGACAGATCCTATTACAATATAGAAAACTGAAACACCTTGGCTTGGTAACACTACTTGAATAGCTGACTGATTCCATGAATGAGGAATTATATTGCATCGTAATTGTATTATAAGCATACTGTAAGTGTATTATAAGCGTAATAATTGCATTAAGACTATATAACTAAAACATATAAACCATCATGAGCCCAGTAAGAAGATATATGTACAACATTGCTCAATATCTTTCTTTTTTACAAGCCATCGATACCAAACACAATGCACTTACAGATGATGGCGAGTTAGAACATTTTGAAAATGATGTGACAAATGGGTGTTATCAGGAACCTCTTAATATCTCCATATTGTAACTTTTAGTTTTCTTTTAAATTAATTCCCTACTTGATCTTTCTACAGCCTCACACAACAGTCTCAAAAGTAGCAGATATAGATATAGAGTAGCAGATATATAGGCTGTAGCCTCGTACCCGCCCTCTTCCAGAAACCATTTCATTACTGCTATTTTTGAATTTGAATACTGAAAAGTAACAGTTTTAGATTTCCACCCAACAGAGACGGTATATAGTGCAGCAAATATTATTGTATGCAATCATTTGTACATGACCTCATTAATGTCATAAATGTAATGGCAACAATTATTCAACTGATTAATCTTAATTACACTAGTATTGAGTGATTATGTATTTCTGTGATGTATCATGAATCCCTTAATATTTGTTATATTACTTTAAATAATGAGTTCATAAATTAGGTATGTAGGTAAGTATTGTGCTTTTGGTTTAATTTAGATGGCATACATGTCTTAGGAAGAATATAAATATATTAGGCATTGGGATAAATATGTCATATAACAGCTCATACAAGACTCGTAATGTATTATGAAGCTTATAATATGCGTACTATGAGCTTATAGTACTTCTGCCTTAGAATGGACAACTATTCAAGTGTTACCAAAGGTTCTACTTTCAGTCCAATAATCATCTCAAGAGTGATGTTTGATCAAAGGTTCATAGTGTTTATGCAATGAGATGGTAGACTGGCAGTACCTTTCTCTTTTAGTGGAAAAAGTACCACTTTTTCATTTTGAAACCCAAAAATAGAACAACGGTGGCAACATGTGCTTAACTCCAATGACATTTTCAGCTAACTTTATTCATTTATTCCAGTTCACATTAGTTCTTTGAAATAGCTGGAAACCCCTCACAAAAAAAGGTATAACAGGCATTTGTTCGTCCCCTCTTCAACTCACATACTGAATATTTGAATGAGTCCAGACTGCCATATTGTTTGGTCCCTCTTACAATGAAGAACAAACAAGTACCAAAACATCCCATTAGATTTCAATTAAATTTGTTTATAGCAAAGTTACATAAAAATGGCACAGTCACAGAGTAAATAAGATATTAATAACCCCACTATATTAATTTAAAGTAACCCATTGCAGTTATTTGACTAACATCCCAATCTTGAGTCTCAACCCAAACTGCCAGATGCTTGAAGATAAGGTGGACACACTGCACGGCGTGGCTGTGTATGTAAAGCCTGATTTATGCGGAAAATAGCCGATCTACAAGCTGACAACGCACCATGATGCATTGTGAGCATGTAGATTGGTTATTTCTGGTGCGCGATATGGCGCGCAACCAACTATAATCAGGTATAACAATAGACAGGGAGGCCATGATGACTTACATACATTACCTCCTTTTCCTTCAATGACTTGTGCTGTAACATCCACAATGTACACAATGGATATCAAAGTACACAGAACTGTTCTGTAAGTGATAAAGAGAACATGCATTTCTAAAATGCAAACCTTAATCCCCATTAATGCTCATACCCTGCTCCGCTCCTAAAAAAACAAAAAAAAAATCCATTCTTACTAATGATTCTATTCATATACATACATTATATTTTACATTTTTGCCGTCCTGGTTTAATGTACCTCATGTCTTTAATATCATATACCTTTATGACTCAGTACCATCTCAATCATTCAGAACAACAACTATCTCCCAGACAATAATCTCTGGTACATTCAGTACTTTCTGTATAAAGTCTCTTAAGATTTTCTTTACAATTCATTAAAAATACATAGGAACAAAAATAATGGTCTTACAACAGTCCACTGTCCAGCAGAGGCTGCGTGTTAGCTCAGCGAAGTCTATTATTTGCTTTCTTTAACGTAGCTAAAGATAAACTGACCACTCTCTTCATTCTGTACGTATTTGTGTCTCTGACCTCTGAAGGGCCAGGTCAGTCTGAATAAAGGCGCCCTGTCCCAAGGCTGTGGAGTAGGCTCTGTTGTTGTGGGCCACTGTAAAACCAGGGTTGGGGAACGAGCCAGAGCTTCCACGTTTTTGAACTGGGGCCTGTGGCTGAGGTACTGGGTGAAAGTCATCCAGGTTATCATAGTGGGACGGCACCACGTTGGTGCCATGTGACTGGTAGGAGTAGTCTCTCTCCAGGTCGGGGTTGGCCTGGTTATAGTGCTGCTGCAGTCGGACACTGTGTGATCTCTCAGGCTTTGAACGGGCGGCTGGCTCCCTAGGAGCTGGTGCCTGTTCATCTGTGCTGTGGTAGCCACTGGATGTCTTAACCTTGTTCTGGTGGTGCTCATGATCAGGGCATTCGTACCGTGTTTGGAAGTTCCTTTTATTGGGGTACTCTTGCTGCCAGTGCTTGGAGCTGCCACCTACTCCACCACTGAGCTTGTCGTCTACAGGCTCGTATTTGGTCTCGTGCCGGCCGCTCTCCTGCTGATAGGAAAGGTTGGAGTGTGAGGACTGGCATTTCTTGGAGCTTTGCTTGGCTGGTCCATCCAATTTGTCGCCCCCTGTATTGACCTGACTGTGCTTGTCAGTATCCATATACAGGAGGACGTCAGGATCCGCCACCAAGTGTCTAGCATGGTACCTCCCGTCTTTGTTCTCGGCTGCAATCAGTAGAGCTTTGCCAGGGTCAGACTTACTGCGCAGGTGCAGAGTTTCATACCCCGATATATCTGCAGGCGTGAACAAGCCCACATTGTCGTACTGCGATAGGACTGGACCCTTAATCTTCTGCCTAGCCCTGCTCTCCCTGCGGATGGAGTGCATGCGAAGTCTCTCTGATTCCTCTGGGTCCCAAGAAAGGTAAACAGGAGCTCCCTTGGACCCATGACCGGGGGGCATGTCCCTGCTTATAAAACTGTGCTCCTTCCCAGGTAGGAGGACATGGCGAGAAAGGTAGTGGTACCCACTTGCCTTGCCTGCTGGTCGGCTTGCGTTGGATCCAGAATCTCTGCCATGGGAATGAAAGTGCCGGACACGTATGGTCCCATAAGGGTCCACATCATAGTAGGGTGCTTCTAGAGGGCTGCCACCCGAGTAGGGACTGTAGCGGTACTGGACACGTCCATTTTCAAAGAAAGGCTGCAGTTGGGTGACATGATAGTCGTTTTGTGAAGACTGTTGGGGCGGCTGTTGGTAGGCTTTGCACTGATACATGGGCCTGTGGTAGAAGAACATGTCATCTTCGGGGGGCACCTCCGTCCGCTGGATGGGTACCGTACGTATAGTAGGAGGAACATGGAATGAGTGCACCCTGCGGATGGTGGGATATCCATGGACTCTACTATCCACAGTGGCATAACCCTGACCTTGGTGCCCTAGCCCAGGGGAAATGTACGCTCCCCTGCTCCTGGACTTCATGGAGTGGTGGTAGGACCTGGGGCCCAAAGTGCAGTAGCGGTTGTCAGTACGGGCGCTGTAGGGTATCTGAGGCTCAGACTTTGACACATAGGAGAGGTGCGGGGGGACACTGTCTGGCCGGTAGTGGTGTGGCACAGACTGTGGACCCCGCTGGTGGTAGTAGGCAACGCCTGGGGGCTCTAGTAAAACCGCATCTCCTTTAGAGTGGTACAGATAGGCTGGCTGCTGGGCAGAGGATTTACGTGGGGAAGGAGGACGGTGAGGCAGAGCATCCGCAGGCGTAGAGGCATCAGCCAGGATATGGAACGAGGCCTCGGTCTGGCTGAGTGCTGCTGTGGCCAGTTTGCTTTCGATGGAGCGGACGGGAGGGGTCGGAGGCGTGGGTCCATACGAGTCGCTGTGTTTGACATGCTCTGTGCAGGGCTGTACTGGCTTAATGGCCTCCCAGGGCTTCTCAATGGGCTCTGCTGAAGTAGGGGCCACTCTAGCACTAGCCTTTGCGTGCGACTGAGGTTGTGTTGAGGACTGGGCTTGCGGCTGAGGGTGGGGCTGTGTGTAAGGCTGCGATTGTGAACGGGGCTCTGTTTGAGGGTTAGTCTGTATTCGAGGATCAGTGGGAATTTGAGGTTGAGGCTGTGGTTGAGGTTGTGGCAGTGAAAGAGCTTGCTTTTTAGCTTTTTGAGCTGCTTGCTGCTGCTGCTCCGACGGTTTTGGAAGGGTTGGGGGTGGTACAGTCTCCTCTGTCTTGACCTGGAAATTAAACAGCATATTGTTATTTAACCATTATTTCAGATTAACTTGATCATATTTCTTTATAGAGCAGTTATATCTTGCTGTCCTAATGTCCTTTTTGTATTTGTAATGATACTATATTGATACGTTTTTTTTGCAGTTTGGCAGCTATGGTTTCACACACCCACAAGTGTCACATCCCCCTCTCTGAGGGAAGATCCTCGTTCCCATATTTTCCCCCTAAACCAACGTATTCATTTATTTATCCATATCTCAAGAAACATAAATCCTCCTTATTTCTTGTCTTTTTTTCTTACAGTATATTGTCACTTCTCCATTATACTCACTTTTAGGATCACAGGGACATGGTTTAACTTCTACGGTGCCATATTATATAGTGGGACCTCTTATATTGCCGGTTCGCCAACAAAGGGTTAAAAAAATAGTGTGCACGCTGGTGCACACATTCGTGCACAGATCATGCACTATGCATGTGCATGCTTTTCACAGCTTTCAAACAAAAAAATCCGCTTGGAAATCCGTTCAGGCATTCAGGAGAAGGCAGCCCTTATGTTTTCTTCAAATGTAAACAAACATGGCTGCCATGTTTGAAAGATGGGGTTGGTATGGGGGTTAAACATGCAATTTCGCGATCGCGATCATGGCTAGTACACTGTTGGAGGTCCAATTTTTTTTTTTCAAAAATAAATAAATAAATAAATATATATATATTTTTTTTTCAGAAGACGTCTGGCAGGGAGGTCCATAGTTAACTCAGTCGGTGCCATATTTAAAGTGGGATGACCTCTTATATTGCCGGTTCGCCAACAAAGGGTTAAAAAAATAGTGTGCACGCTGGTGCACACATTCGTGCACAGATCATGCACTATGCATGTGCATGCTTTTCACAGCTTTCAAACAAAAAAATCCGCTTGGAAATCCGTTCAGGCATTCAGGAGAAAGGAGCCCTTATGTTTTCTTCAAATGTAAACAAACATGGCTGCCATGTTTGAAAGATGGGGTTGGTATGGGGGTTAAACATGCAATTTCGCGATCGCGATCATGCCTAGTACACTGTTGGAGGTCCAAAAAATTTTTTCTCAAAAAAAACATTTTTTTTTTTTTATTATTTAAAAAAAAAAGACGTTCAGAAGACGTCTGGCAGGGAGGTCCATAGTGAAAAAGACGTTTTAAAGACGTTTTTATCATAGAAACGTCTTTTTTGGCAGGGTATGAGTTAAAAAGACGTTTTTATTATAGAAAACGTCTTTTTTGGCAGGGTATGAGTTAAGAGCACTATGCCTCTGAACGTGACTTCTTAGTATTGCTTGTAATGTTGCTTTATTTGCAAGTGAAACGTATTCTATTGTTGTACTTTTTTAGTCGCTCTTGATAAGATATATCAACTAAATGTAAATATCTGTATAAGAAAAGTAATCATTAAATAGAACTCACTTCGATTCATGTTCTATGTACCAGCATTAAAGTGAATAAAACCACATAATCACACCTAATACTTTAGTCAGGTTCATTTCCTCATTATCCTAAACAGGTTGTGACGCTCACCTCAGCAACGGGTTGTGGTGAGCCTCCTGTCCCTTTGCAGCTGCTGCTGCACATATTAACCAGAGCAGGACTGGACTTGCTAGTAGAGAGAGCTACTTGACCCATGGCAGGCTGCTGGCTTTCTGCTCTCCTCTGGGTTAGAGCAACCAGGCTGGGAGATCTGGAGCGGGCAGCGCTCTGGTAAAGAGGAGTGCTTGGTGACGTGATACGGTCCTGTCTACTTCGAGGAGGGGTGGATGGGGACTTGGCACTGCTTGAACATTTGCTGCTGAGGCTGGTCGACTCTGGTGGCGGTTGCTCCAACAGAGGACTGGATTGCGGCGGGGGAGCGGCCGAAACGGGGGCTGGGGTCGCAGTGTTTTCCATTGGGGAGTTTCCCTCCCCAGCGACCTCCTGAATGTGTACCTGTAGCTGCAGCACCGGAGGATAGGGTGAGTCCACAGTGTCTGAGGGCTCCTGCGGCTGAACGGGGGACACTGGGGTGGGGGGCTCAGAGGATCTCCTCTGGGTCTGAACAGAGGCCTGCTGGGCAGACTCTGCTAAGGCCAAGGCCAGCATGCGGGCAGCATTCTTAGGAGGGGGAGGGGGCGGGGCAGATAGGAGAGGGCCGGAGCTGAGATCCTTTGAAGAGTCCAGAGCTACGGCTCCTGGGAAGGGCGACAAAGACAAGGGAACTGCATTTGAAGAACGATTGGGTGAGAAAGAGCACGTGGTGCATAACAAGAAAAGACAGTAGGTAGGTAGGCAGGCAGGCAGGCATGCAGATCTCAAGGGAAAAGTTAGGAATGGCGGCTGGGCATCACGTGATAAGATTTATTTGAGCTGAAATCCATGCAAGTTGTTAAAGGCATGAACCTGGGACAATAAACCTAGAAAAAAGCAGGCATTCATTTTAATGGCATTATTCAAGCGAAAGAACTGTTACGATATTATAGGTAGTATGACAAAATCAACACAAGAGAGAAACGTGAAAAGTTTGAATATTTCTGCGATGACATTGCTCCACCTTACCTCTGTGTTCTTGACTGCCAGTGGGTGCTCGCTGTGCACTCTCCTCCTCTGACGTTGACTCTCGGCTCTCTGCGTTGTCGAGGGCGGCGAGCTTGCAGTGCAGTTCCATCTGGAATGCTTCACACAGAGATGGCTCGCTGAGCCTCGAGGGGAGAGAGTCCCTGTGTCCTGAGGGAGGGGACGAAGGCTTGGGAAGGACACCCTTTACCGCTGAATTCTTGTCAGGTACCTCTGTGGTAAACAGCTCTAAGATATTCAGCGGCGCTAAACTGGCCGACTTTAAGCACTTGATAGGCGACACGGCCTGCGTGGGCTTATCCGTGTACGAGTAGGAGGTGGTTAGCTTCTTGTTTCCGACCTTCTCCCCCATGGTCGTGCAGCCCAGATCAGGAGGCAGTAACGGGGCGGTTATGTTGCCCGGGAAGCAGGGGGAGATGGGCTCGGAGCAATTTGCTTTGCCAGTAACACTACCAGAGCCCCTCTTCAGGCTGGGGCCCTCGGCCCCAGCTGGAGAGTCGTCCACGGGGAAGGCGTAGGAGTTGTCGGGGAGGCTGCACTGGAAAGACATGGGGTCAAAGTCGAGTGAGGCCATGCCGATGTCTGGGGGGCTGAGGTCTACGTCCTCGCCGGCCGAACGGGGCGGGGAGATGAGGGCGGGTACGCAGATGGGTCCGTTGTCTCCGTCGCTGTCCTCCGTGGCGTCCAGGTTGTCGTAGGAATTGCAGTGCTGCCGGCTGTCCAGCAGCTCGCCATTGAAGGAAGCTGACAGGGCATCACTGCTGGAGCGTGGCCGCCGCGGGCGGTACACCTTTGACTCTCCTACACATAGAGAAGACACATCAGCTTAAAATGTACAACAACCAGGGTTGTGGACCATGTTTTCTTTCTTATAAGTCTATATAAGCTGTTTAAGAGTACCGTAATCTCATAACTATGTTCCAAAGAAGCCATTTGTGCTTATGATGTACAAAAATAAGTTGAGAGAAGCATAAACATTACCTTCAACGTTATGCAGGGAGGTCAGCGATTCTTCACTCTTGGCTGATCTTAATGTTGCTGTGTCTCCTCTCCCACCTGAAACGACCACGACAACTGATTGTTTACTCCACCCAAGATGAGCAGTTACTGCATGCTAAGGAAACACTATGTAGCCAGATCCCAATACTTAAAACATCCATCCTAAAAATCAATCAGGTTCACTTTAAGGAATGGGAACGCTCCTTGCTTAGTCAGCGTCATTTTGAAGCCATTGCAATTTGTGTGAATTTAATGAATTTACATCACCTGATGTATGCATAATTGCATATATATCTGGCTACACAAGACTAGTATAGAATTTGCCTCTGTATTGGGAAATAATCATGCACAAAGTGCAGGTATAGTCAAATAAAAATAATTCAAATATTGTATAGTTGTATACAGGTATATTGCAATAATAATGTGTGGTTGTCACTTGTCAACTTGTCACACAATTCCACAGCACACAGCGTTTTGGGAACCATTGACTTAGACCCAAGACCTTATGGTCAAAATGTCTGACATAAAAGTCTTACCAGCTAGAGCCATAGCCTTGAGCTCATTGGGTTCACTGGGGTTGCGATGCAACTTGCGCTTGGACATGGATGATGATTTCCCCAAGTTAAAGAAAGAGCGCCAGCTGCCCACTGGAGACTTCTTGGATTTAATAGGAGGCCTCTTCCTGTGACCACAAAATGATACATTCACACATTTAATTTCAAGGTTAACTGAATCCAAAATACACTGATATCCATGAATGATGTGCATTTTCCCAAATGTCTGGCTGCTCATTGTGTTTGAAAGAAAAGAGTTCTGAAAACGGTATGGTCATTAATCACAGTTCTCCATATCAACATGTGCAGACTTGTTCTATATACTATACAGTATATACTATTATATATCATAGTCAGCTCATAGCTGTCTCATCACTGGCCTGAGCAAGTAGTGAATTACACTCTTGTGACTAATGTCACTTTGAGAAGTACATAGTACTGAATTACTTTACTACATCTGTACACCGAGTGTACAAATTGAACCAAACTGACCATTAAATGGGTCGATTTTGTTCCGTTTATACACTGTAAGTTAAATTAATAATACGGATTTGTATGCACTGTGCAATATAGTCCAGAACTCTGCCTTATGTCAATAAAGAAGCTGTATACCAGCAACACATTGCACGTTTACAAATAATCTCTTCACTTGTGGCCTTTTGAGAGTAATGCCACCTCTTCGCAGGTTTAAATGGCTGACAATCAATCTCCTTTTTATGTTACATAAAGTAAAAGGACAGGATTAGGAGTAGCACACCTTTCAGTAGGGAACTCGATGACTGTGTGGAATTTTCCCTGGAGGGCTGCCGGACCTTCGCCCACTTCAATGTACTTGCTGTCTTCTGTAACAGGAGAGTTGATCTGAGCCTGGGTTCTGGCCTGGGCCTCCTCTAAGCTCAGCAGTTTGGTAGAGGGAGACGACACCAGCAGCGACTTGGGCCTTGACAGTGAGTTGTGACCTGGGGATTGGGGAGGGGTATGAAATTAATAATGAGTGACGGGCCCCACAGGAGCCATGCGAGACCCCAAATTTGTGGATAAAGAGTTAAATCTGGAGTTTAAACAAGAGGAGCAAACTGAAATCCCAGCTACACAGCAATATCACGGTGAACAACAACAAATGAGTCGCCCTTGCCAAAGATATTACAGCCGCTCTAGTGCACATACCTCCTCCCTCTCTGATGAGTGTGCTGAGCTTGGTACTAAAGAGAACATCCACATGATTGAGAATAAATTCCACCACCACAGACTGGATACGCACTTCCATGAAGGCTGCTGTACCACTAAAGCATGCAGACTCGATTTGTTTAGACCTGGCGAGAGACACACAACAGAGGAAAAAGGAGAATGTAGAAAAAATAAATATGGCTTCTTTAAATCCAATCCAGTTCAAAATCAGAAAATGTAATGTAGGCCTATGACTCTGAAAAATTACCTATTAAGACGGTTGAGAGTTTACCCACTTTAACCCTCTATACTTTCAAGTGGTGAGCAACTCACCTCAGTAAATTAGGAGCCCAAACAATAGCAAGGTTCTTGCTGTGCATGTTAGTGACGTAGCTGAATGTGGCCAGATGGGACAGATGCCTCATGAGGAACTCCAGTGTCCTGGGAATGGAAGATGCTTCATCAAACATTCATTTATTCAGCTCTCATTGGCATTAATGCAATTTCTGAGGCTGTCTCTTCAGACCATTAATATGTTACTATATGAGCAAACGAAATCACATGACACACTGCAACAGACAGAAAATTTAACAAACCACAGCAGACCTACTAGAAATGGTTTATTTTTAAAGGCAACATTAGATATCAAATAGCTCTATTTGTTGGTATTGGTAACCTTTGGAGAAACAGTTCTCCGCTGAGATGTTGGTTCTCTGTCACACACTAATGTTAGTGGAATTTTAATGATGTTGTTTACATGCATGTTGCACTGAGAACAATATTTTTACAACCATGTATGTAGAGCGTGTCCTATGGAACTGACTGAAGCTACAACAATAGGAGTGTTGCTCTACGTAGGCATATAGCTTGGCACTGCCACCAGGGGGCAGTGTGGCTCCACACTGACCTGTAATGCGGTGGAGGCAGCTGTTGGATGACATCATGGATCTTGATGAGCCGCTCTTCGTCTGTCGCTGCTGATACAGCGTCCTTCAGGAGCAGAAAAAGGGAAGAATGGAGAGAGATGGAGAGAGAGACAGAGAGAGAGACAGAGAGGTCGTAATGCATCAGTGTGTCCACACTCAGCCAGGTGCGGCTGTTCCCCTCAATAAAGATCAAATGTGCTGTAAAAAGCTAAAACGGGACAAACAGGCATAATTTATGCTCCGTCACAACGGTGTCACGCACCGAAAACAGCAGACCTACAAGCTCACGCGTGAATGCGACAGACGCATCGTGAGGTCAGCTATTTTTGACGAGCGACAGCGGCGTGCGACGGAGTATGAATCGGGCTTAACCGTGCAGCCACACTTTCCCTCCTTTCCTCCATATTTTCTCTCTCTCGTCAGCCACGTTGCCATAACAACCGGCAAACATTTACTTGGTCCTCAGGGGCCGCTCTGTTATGTTTGGAGGAGATTTCTATTCCATGTCACTGTAGAGCGTGATAGTGGTTTTCCTGTATTTCTAATGACAGGGTGCGCTCAGCACAATGCTATTATTTTAGGGGTGTCGACCCTCAAAACTTTAAGTGTTTGATGAAATGAGTTTTTTATACCCCCCACCGAGATTGGAAGAAGCCAGCAATGAGAATGTATGTGGGAACAGTGTGAGCGAGAGCGAGATAGTGTGACATCAGAAGATACAACCAGAGTTATGAATCATTGAACATGTCAAAAAGCTGAATGCCTTACACCTGTGCCTTTATCGGTGAGTTTTTGTATTGACAAAAGGGGTATTAGGACGTGCTAGGATGTATAAGGAGGTACCCTCAAGCTCTTGTCAATGGGTAATGCCTGATTTATAATTGGGGGACTGTCCTGTCCCACAGGTTGAACAGCGTCGGCAGGTTAGATAATCACCCGCGTCACGGTTACTGAGGTTAGGGTTAGGCATAGTTTTACGGAGGTTAGGATTAGGGTTTGGGTTAGAGTTTGGTGGTCGATCCAAAGGGTGACATGTTACCTTATAATTGGTTAGGTGCTGCCGCGGCTATGGTGGGGTGCGCAACACCGGCGTTTAACTAAGTATAACCCCAGCATCCCTATTCTGGGATTCGCCAAAAATAGCAGAACTATAAGCTCGCAACGCATTGTGTTGTGACATGTTGTGATCTTATAGATCGGCAGTTTTTGGCAAAGAGATTTAGTGTAGATGCCGGTATACAGTAGCAACTCAGGTCCGTTTCACTAAAGGCCACTTTTAACCAAACAGATTCGTGGCCGAATCGGCGGCGGAAGGTGGCGGAAAGCGTCTGTTGCCGAACGGGAGCTCATCGGTAGGTTTTCGGCAGCGGGTCGGGAACGTTATCGACGGAAAACTGGAAGACTGGACTTGCTCAGTTTTGTAGAGTCGCCCCTGGACGTCGGTGAATTGTAGCGAGTTGTAATGGACCATTAGTTTGCTACTGCTGCAGCAAAACCAAGCCTAAATAAGCCAGAGACATTTTCCCGTTGCATATTTTAACTAAATAGCATATTCACAATCTCAACTCTCAATTTCCTATACTAATCAACTCCAAGGCAACGCTAGTGATAGTGATGTGTGTTGTTTTGGTGTGAGGAGAAGAAATCACCGGACAGGAAGCATCTCCGCTTCTGCTCCTCGGTTGCCAGATTCTGTGAGTTAAACAAGCGACCAGGTCTATGAAAACAAAGCCTAAAGGAGCGTCCAGTTTCACCTATTGAGCTCTATTACATTAGCTATTTTCTAAAAGAATGTTGAAAGCAAGGCCAAATAAGCAACTACAATTCAGAAACATGCCCAAACAAAAGTAACCCACAACTAGCAACATTATAGGAAAACAGGATCAAAGTCGCTTGTAACGAGCCGATATGGCAACACAGTGCGCATGCGCAAAACTGTACAGTAATTACAGTCGGCATACAGTCGGCTGGAAAATTCAATGTGCTTAGTTTTTTGCAGTTCTTTGCAGTTCTTTGCAGTCTGTGAACAGTTTGAACAAGTCTCCTGTAGTATTTTCGGTGTGGAGGCACCTTAAGACTAGAGGGTTTAACATTATACTTACGGAGAACTTCTCGTAGAGCTGGTAGGTGAGCAGGGGGTTGGGCAGCTCTCGGAAGTAGAGCTTGCACAGTGAACCCACACAGTGGATGTCCTGGATGTACACATCTTTGGTCAGGTCAGGGATCTGCTCTGAGTCAAACTCGTGCCTGAATAGAGAAAGAATGGCGGCAGAGATAAAAGGACCATTACAAGACAGAACTTTACTAACATGGATGCAGAAAAGTGGTGCAATACACTCAGATAACAAAAATAAACACACAACACAAGGCACTGTGGTGCGAGGCGTTGTGTGCTTGTAGATCTGCTATTTTCACTATTCTTAATCATTTTTAAAATGATAAATACAAAACGAACGGTTTTAGACACCCAACAACAACGAAATGTATCCCCAAGATCAACCAGTAGGTGTCAGCAGTGACAGGGACTACATGGTAGAATTGCTATAATGAGTTCATTGGGAGAAAATAAAAAATTATATAAAATGCAATATTGGTTAAGATTACTACAAAAAATGTAGCTTGGAATCCCCTAAATGACCCCTGGGTGTCCCGGCGCAAACTATATTGAGAACCACTGCTATACACAGTGCCCCTACACAACCCTTTGAATAACTAGACTATTTTCAAAGTTTGAGACCCTGTAGCACCCCTCTAAAAGGAATTATGTAGATGAGGTTGGACATGCATTTATAAACACCAATATAAATTAGATTTTAAGCCTCTTAATCCTTATACAATCCTCTGGGCCCAAAACTTTTAATCCCTATCCGAGTGGATCACATGTGGATTTTGGGTCTTAAAAGATATTATTTGATTAATCAAACTTGTATTTCTTATTGGCATAATGTTTGCTGAGATAATTCTATGATCGCATCCAGGAATTAAAAGTCTTCAACCCTTGGACCCCTTTTACATTTGTAAACAATCTTTTGTGTTTGAAACTCACACTAGAGAATCATTATTATTTATTATTTAGAGAATTATTATTTATCAGTCACTCATAAAGGTACACACAGCGAAATGTTGGTGTGACAACAAGGTCCACAAGGCTGTGCAACATCATCAATACAACCTACACATGATAATAAATTATATTACAGTACAGTGTGAAATAAAATAAAATAAAAAATAACAAAACAAGCAACAGCAACAGGGAATGTGCAAATAGGGAATGTGCATATGCCTATATCCATCAAGTATACTTCCTATATACATCTGTGGAGTAAGACAAACTTGTTATCCACCAGTACTTATTCATGTACATTTTGTGCAAAACACATTAGGTGAAATACACATAGTTATTTACAGATGAATGAAAAAAGGCGGTCCCCTTTCTTCAGCTAATTATTCAGATTATCAAGGTTCTTGTTCAGGTAGGATAAAAATTAAGGTGAACAAAATTCTTCAGAAGGAATGCCATTGTTGTCCTTGGACACATGTGAAGCACCTTGTCATGCTTCCTCGCAAAAGATAACAGGAATTTCTTCCCTACTTTTATAATGGCAATAATCCAGCATAGACTTCATACGCTATCAGTCCGTAAATGATAACAAAAACGATAGAGATCAGATTAGGTTTGCGAGCCCCCAGGCCCCAGCTATTAGTACAATACCTTCCTTTGTGCGTATGTGTCTACGAGTCTGTGTGCTTCTGTGGGGCCTACCGTAGCTTCTGAATGTTAGATGCTATTCCAGAGAGGCGGTAGATTCCATCCACCACTCCATGCTTCTCAAGGAACTCTGTGCAGCTCTTGAGGACCTGAGGAACTACAAAACAACATATCATCACATCTTCTCCTTCAGTCAATATTTGCACAAAACTTAAACTTAACTTAACTTAACGCTACACACAGTAGAATCTGGAGTGTTAACTTAACCCTGACACACTTTCAGAGTTCAAATAACAATGATTGCACAAGGTCAAAAAGCTATCTGTAGGTGCCTTGTCCCACAATAAACTATTGTATTTCTTCGCAGTAAGCTGGCCAATGCTTTTTGATGTACACACGGCTTTCTTAAGACGCCCAGTTTAAAAGTAGAGGAGACACAACAGCTCGCACAACTTTGAGGAGCAGGATGTAAAATGCAAACTGACACAGATATGCAAGGGATAATCAACTCAGAGCTGTGCAGTTATAAAACAGAATTTACTGGAGGCTAATTAACTTTGCCTCCGCAAAGTGCATTATTTTACAATAACTGCACTGCACAAAGTTGATTATGCTTCTTATACTGTAGTAACTTACAAACAATTAAAAAAAGCAATGTTTATTCGTATTTTGGGGCAATATGCTCTTTGAATAGAAATATTATGTTGGCACTATCTTCAGCTGCTACCTTTACCACAACATCAGCTCACACATTTTCGACTCCCCAAAAGGCTTCAAGTTATATTGAAATGTTGTTTTAAGGATAGCTTGTAGCTGATGCTAACTTAGTCTTGCGTAGCCGGGAGATCGGAGCTCTTTCAAGTAAAAATAAATTGGGTTGGTGACTGGACTGGTTTCCAAAGTGTGTAGATCTGTTCTAGCGACTACAGTGCCCATCAGTATAGGCACTAGGCAGACATCTCCGATCATCTGGCAACATGAGACTGTTAACCTAAATAAATGTTAATAAAGAGTACATTTCTTATTATGCACATTTTGTTTAGAACAGTGATGAGACCGCAGCCAAGTGGCTATCTGAAAATAATGCACATCCTATGGGCAATCCGAATGGAACGTCCTCCGTGGTGATGGCATAAACATCGCCAAGGAGCTGTCTAACGCATCGTGCCGCCTGGGGTCTAAAATGCCCTCTAGAAAAAAACAGCCTCCTTGTTTGACCTCAGAAACTGTTTAAAGAAACATAGTTTGTAGTATGTGGGTGGGGATGTGCTTGACAAAGTGTGCATGTGTGTATATTACAGAGACAATGAATGTCTATGTGTACCAGGAGGAGTCTCTCAGACCTCCTCCCCCCCTGCACACATCATTCACAGAAATGACAGAGAGTGGGACCCATGCCGAAGCAGCTGTTCAGACAAATTCCATGCATAGCAGAAGCATACAGGAGGGGAGAGAGAGAGGAGAAGCACGGGCTAATCTGTTGGCATCCATTGACAGAGCAGACCCGCAGTGAGGGTCCTGATAGACAGTAACATCCCCCAGTTAATTTAACTGTTATGTACAAATGTAACCAAATCCATTTGGTATTCTCTCTGAGTAACAAAGTAGAAATTAACAGGTTTTAATTTGTAAGATTCTTTCTCCAAATTTAGTAGTTATGCCCGGGGAGGTCCAGAGAATGTTAGAGAGGCAGGGGCTGACATTTCTAAAATGGCCTTTTGGTGAAAATATCGAAAATAGCAGACCTCAAAGCTCACAACACGTCGCAGCGCTTGGAGGTGCTTGGTGCTTAGAACAGTGGGAGGTGCCCACTGTTCTAAGCATAATCAAGTGAATACTGGAGATGTGACGTACGGCATGGATTTCTACACAGAGAGGGCAATTCCTTTAACATAAGATGCTGCATTCAAGTTCAGGAGAGTTTGGACAAGGCAATTCTCTTGAAAGCTGCCTTCAGGTATGGCATGGAAAGAGGGAATTTGCATTTCTTTCACCATATAGTAGTAAAAACTATATTCATGGTTGGGAGAGGGCACTTTTTACAGACAGATGAAAGGGCAGGGGCTCAAGCCCCCTTTGATGTCTATGTGTGCACATGCCTGGTTATGCCAATTCATGAATTCCCCAAACATGTATAGTGTTGTAACCGCTGTCCTTACTGGCTAACCTGCCAGTGAGGAGCCCCCGCCAGGAGGATGTGGTGCCTCCACCCTACTCCTCACTGTTCATCCCCCGCTGCCAGGCACCGCCCACTCGCTGGTGTATTAACAAAGAATGCCCTCCTCGCCTGGCTTCCCTCCCACAAACACGGTCAATTGTGCTCGCATCTGCACTCTGCCAAGCCAGAGGCACCATGGATGATTCAAAACCCTAGTCTCTGTGGTTGTGGACAGGGACGTTACCGCTGTGCCACACGAGTGTCCCAGGAGTTGCCATGCATGCCTTATTCAAATATCAAAATTCTAAGTAGTTTTCATAGTTATGAATTATTCATATTCTTTGATGAAACTACTCCTCTCCTCTCAGCTACGGGTTACAGTTTATAAGAGCACAGAGACCTGACCCTTTGACCCCAAGAAAGTGAGAAAGAATGCGTTATCTCTGACTGTGTCAACTGTCAAGGTACTGTAAGCCAACTTTTCTTTCCCCATGAATGTGTGAAAAATGACCAAAGTACAGTTGAATATTTTTGAATGGTTGTGACACAGAGGCCCAGTACAAATAGATTTTCTATAAAGTAATTTAACATACACTTTCATATTCTGTCTGATTTATAGAGATCCTTTCAGCGTGGAATGTCTGGAATTGCGTTGCTAGGGGGCAGCTTTCGCCCACGTTTATTTCCTGTCATCTATTGATACTGGCTAACACTGCAACAGGAAATAAACTTTACCCCCTTTAAAAATGTTCATGTTGTTGTTCAAGTTTGAAAGGGTCTATGGCTGTGATTTTACCATAACAGTTTGCGGGTCAATCTCCATTGGCAACTAGTACCTCAAGGGGGGTAGATTATACACATGGGCTGCCTCTGATGTCAGACTGACTGAGAATGAGTTGTGTTCAGTACACATAAAGAATGTCTCACCATCATGGCCTGAGTTGAGGAGGTGTTCTCCTAGGTCACAGCCAAACACCCTCTCACGGAGGATGCCCCTCTGCTTCAGCTTCTGTTTGGTGGGCCTCGACTTCATGAAGGTACGCAAGAATGTGATCAGCTTCCCGTGCTTCTTAGACACTGTGAAAACATACATAAATGTTACGTTTATGTCCGCAAATACACTCTATAGGGTTGTCAATAGTGATCATCTCAGATAGCCTGCATATCTGTTAACATCTGATAAGAGAACAAGTGTGGCCCAAAGTTGAAGAGAACTTGTATAAAACCTCAGAAAAGCTTCTCAAGTAGATTTCAACCTCATTCTAATGCAAACCCTTCCATTATGTGTGGTATCCTTGTAGTATTACTTGTCCCTCCTAAATACCACCTCCCTGGCAACTGCAAAGGCATCTTCCTCATCTAATACCAGACCCATTTGAAAAGCAAAACTGCATTAATCAGATAATGTGTCTGGGAAAAGGTCTTAAGCCTCTTATAGCACAGGCCACTTCTTTTCTCCATTTTGGAGTGATGTGGAAAAGCATAACTTTCAGAAAGTTTCATTCAAAAATCCACTACTGAAAAGCTCTGACCTTTAAACTACCAGTGAGAGGCAGAAGATGTTTTCTCCACTGCTTGATGTCACATAATATGGCCTAGCTACCTTGCTCTGTAATTCTAAGCAATCTATTAAAATTAGAAACATCAAATGAGGATTCATAAATCGCTGAAATTGTACATCTGCAGTTCACTGTCACTGAACAAAAGAATGGCATAACGATCATGTTTCAGACCAACATATTTGATTAATTTCCTGATTCACTGCAATGGGAATTTAGAGCTATTTGGTAAACAAAATGCTCTGCAAGTGCAACATGTGCTTTTGTACTACCCTAAATTTGTTATGATTATTATATGAAAAAATAGCCCACATTCTTCTCCACAACAGTCAAGCCAACTGAGTATGATAAAATTCCATGTGATGCCTCATTATGAATCTTCGTTTTCTTTGTACGTTCAGACCATCTGTTACACTTATTTATCCAGATATTTTCTGAATCAACCGTTTCCATCCCTCTTCTGGCCAAAGACTTATCTTTCTCCACAAAATGTTCTCTCTTCCTTATTGGAAATTACTTTTCTTTGTAGATAGTGAACCATAACTCAAAATAGTTTGCTGTTGGGGCGTGCATGGATCATGGAGAAGTAAAAACAAAACAATATTTTGTCTTCTCCAATACAGATATTGGAATATAACATATTTACACAACTCCTGTGATGTAGAGTGTTCATTTATCCATTTGTCGGTCTGAGAGTATTTTATTTTCAACAAGTGAATTTTGTTACATTTGTAAACTCTAAGAGTTAAATTAACACTCTGGATTGTAGAATGTAATGTGTAAAATGCCACTCTGCGTACAGTGTTAAGTTACAGGGGTGCAGGTAGGATTGAGGAATATAAAGTAGGTCATTAACTCCTTTTAGGTCATTTTCTTTGACAAGTGGTTTGATTTTGAGTTGATGACAGTAGGATTAAAATGTCCAAGAGATTGAATTAACAGGCTCCTGACTGACTTTATATTCATGGCTGGTTATGACCGTAAACGTTGTTGCTGAAAATGACACACCAATGTGAAATTGGTGGGGCTGGGGCATAAAGGTGTTAAAACTAGTCACCAAACGTGTTCAGGATTGGATTTCATTGCGTGAGACAAAATAATGAAAAAACTAATTTTGTATTTAATTTGCCAGTCTTGTGAATATGTCTTTACCAAATATAAGTAATACATGTCACATTACAATACATACTGTCAATCAGCAAAGAGAAAAACTGCCTCAGAGTGCTATAGTTGCATCAGTATTCAGTATTGCTCATTGGAAGCAGCTGCTCTCAACTTTTTTTCGTCTACGTTTTCTGTCTTCCTCATGAGCTATTGATTATCTTTATGATCTATAAGTAAGCTTACAAGCCTTCCAAAAAGTCCACCCCGCATGGGAAAGAAACAAGAGGGAAACACCCCAAGGATCAAGGGAATGTGTATCTGATAAATGAGATAATCAGTGTATTACCCTTTAACCTTGTTAACTGTTTCCCGCTTGCTTGTCAATCCCTAAAACTATAATTTTCAACAGCTTTTGGCAACAGCATCCAAACATCATGAAAACAATTGCTATGTTGTAGTAATTATTTTGTAGTTATGCAAGAAGCTTTTGACACAACACATTATTTATCTACAAATTAACCACTGACATACCCAACTGAAGTTGATCACTTCATCAAACCTATGGACTGAATTTCTGACGGTGCAGGCCAAATAAAAGCATATTTTATTATCTCAATGGCACCTGTGGCAGGAAACCTGTAGCTGTTGTATTCCAAGAAAACAATGTTCCCAGAAAACAATTTGGGAGTTTCTGTTGTGTCAGTTTGTTATGAGAGATGGACTGCAGCTAAATCCATTTAGAATCCAGAAGCTGCCTCCAGGACAGCATTCACCAATACGATTCCATTGTTCGCGTTCCAAGAGAACTGGAGCTTCACTTTCCCCTCTGGGATGAATTCCTTTGTGCTTCCATTCCGTCAGACAGGCTGAGGTTTTGTTTACCAAATGTGCAGGTATCTAAAGGCTTTCCATATCATGTAGGGTCTGACTGTGCAACTATATTGGATTACACTGACTTGTCACTTTTATTCAGGAACACACATCAGCTCACAGTGGAGGGGCTGACAGCAAATGCCAGCTTGTGAAGAACTGACTCAGGCTGTCATCTGCTCAGTGGCAACATGGATTTACAGCCAGGAGGCAGTCTCTATTGCTCTACTTCAGAAATGCAAAATAATTGTGGAATGGCATTGAAAAACATTGTTAGAATGTGTTCTTTAACCATTCATCACTTTAAGACTGTATCACTTATATATCAGGGAAGGTTTGGTAAGAGTACTAATTGAACTACTATAATAAAGGGTTAGGGACGGGTTAGGGTTACATTACTTCATATAGCTTTGCACGATGTTGTTAGAAGAACAGGCTGTCTTGTTATAGGCCCTTCTGGTGGTCAAATGACAGCAATAATGTTCACAGATAGGGAAAGAATAGGCCCTTGTCTTAGCCTGGCATTTGTATGCTTATCAGAAGTCATAAAACTATAAAATCAAGTAGGTCCTGTTTGGGGGATTCTGACAGCTTTAACTTCCAGGTTACTCATTATGTTGATGATGCTGAAAATTACCTCAAATGGCCTTGTTACTCTTTACCAGGCTAAATTATACATTAAGTTTGAATATTTGTATATGAAAATCTTAATTGTTTCTCGACTCCAGTCCCTCTCAAATTCCTCCCTCTTTAACAACCAGTGTCAGCCTGGGAAAACAAACGTTGCGTGGAGGTCAAGTATGAGCCAGAGTGATAAGAGGAGAATGAGGAGAAGAGAGACGGGCCCAAACCTTAACACTATATACTTCATTTTGACAAATTCTGATATTTTTAAGCTGGGCCACCAGCTTCGGTAATCAGCTCATTTTCTTTGACGACCATTGATTACCTCTTCTGGATAGGCTATTCATGTCACATGGTAGAGCTAAGGGCCAATCGCAGGACAGTACCCCACGAGTGCCCTTCTAGACAATGGGGGGAAAGAACTGGGCCAATAGCAGTTACATAGAGTATATATAAAAGGAGCAGTTACCGCTCCTCCAGGCTATGGGGAAAATTAGCTGTTGGAAAAAGTACTCAAATGTTTTAAGTAAAAGTATCGTAAAAGTATCAATACTGCACTGTAGATGTAGATGGGAAGTAACGAAGTACAAATACTTTGTTACTGTAACAAAGTACTTTTTTCAGTACTTTGTACTTTACTGAGTAGTTATTTGTCTGAGTACTTTTTACTTTTATCCGTTACATTTGAACACAAGTATCAGTACTTTTACTCTGCTACATTTTCAAAACAGGCTCATTACTTTGGTTTTAATGGTATATAGCCTATTAATGTTGCGCCGGAGCATATCTGAATTATCTGATGCGCATCTGATAGGCACACACAGTCGCACGCACGCACGCACACACACACAGGCACACACGCACAGCAGCAGCAGCAAGCAAGTTCCCAAAAGTTCTTTTTTCGCCAACAGACAACTCTCTCTGCTTTCCTCTTACCTGCAGCCTGCAGGACATCCTCGACATGTTCCCAAATAAATAAGTCCTTATTTAAACAGTAGGCCTACACAGCTTCCAATTCCAAACACAGCCTTTGTGATCATTAATCCACCCGTACCGCTGGATTAAGAATTGACGTCTTTTCTCTTTTTGTCTTTCCAGGTGTAGCCTATTACAACTCGTTAAGCCTCGTCCGAACGTTTTAAAGTGCACTGGTCAATAGAGAGAAGTGTAACATTGTAAGTCTCTGTAGAGAGGTTAAAACGAATCAAAACAACTTGAAGCAGTAACATGGGGTATTTTTTTGCTTTGCATATACTTGAAGGCATCAGACTAATGACATAAGGTACATTTCTCACCTTAAACAATGAAATGCAGACATGCACGTACTGCTATGTGTTTGAATAGGGAAACCTTATTTATTTATTTTAGCTTTTATTAAAAAATATTAAAATAAGATTTTGTTTGATAATATAAGTTTTGCCATAATCATGCAGCTTTATTACAATGACACAGCTATAACAGCAATGTTTAAAAATGTTATAGATTACAGTAGTAGACCTATAATCTATAGCCTAATTCTTTTTTAATTCATATTATTTTTGTATCCATATCATGATATTAGACTGGATAATTATCGTCTGTGATTTGGGATATTGTACTACATATAGTCCAAGTCCAAGTCTTATTTGTCCTTTCTCACAATGACATCACTTACAGCAATTCACAGCCGTCTACTGCAGATTTCATCCCACAATATAGTCAGTCAGTTATATGTTCACTTTGTCACGCTCATTCAAAGCATTATGGTAACATTGTTAAACGTCCCCGCCTTTTTAACCCAAATGTGACCAGCTTATGTATTGACAATGTGTCAATTCTTGTTTGTAAATGCTTGCTTATGACATGCCCAAAATAGGGACACCAGGTTGAAAGTGATAACCACTACACATGTGATAGCAAGATCGAAGCCCTCTTTCCTGACCACAACCCCATGCCTAATGCGTTGTTCAAACACAAATGGCTCAATTAAAAGATGTACTTTAATATTTTTAATTACTGTCAAAGAGTGAACCACCGGGATCTTGACACGGCAACATAGATAAGTAGATGGAAGAAAGTTCTACCAAATGACTGATAACCGACCAATTTAGGCCTGATTATACTTTTGCCATACGATGGTGTCGCTCTTCAAAAATAGCTAACACAATTGCACATACTGTACACATTTCAAGTTGTGAAAAAACTATAAGTAGGTGTGTACTAACTACTAAGCATCACAGAAGGGGCTCAGAGCTGTCTCAGCAAAAGGCCTTCAGTGTAGTGGTACGTTCCAAATGGACCTCTGTGTTGCCTGTTGCAGTTTAAACAATATAGCCCATACATCAGCCATCAAACTAAATAGTGTTAGAATTGTTTTTGTTTGTTAGAAGAATGCCCTCTATTCAGCAATGCTGATGCATCCGCACTACCATCTCCAATCAAATGGCTATATTTGACTTTTATGATGGAGCGCTAATATTGGTTGACATCTGTAGGCCCATCGTTAAGTGCTCATCTACACCTCCTTATCCAAAGAAAGCCCACTTTAATGGGAGGTCACCACTACACTGTGTTTACAAAAGCTCCTCCACCACAATATGTGTTAGGTTAGATGTCATAACTACCTCTCGTGGGCATTTTGAGATGCGATTTAGCGTAGTAGTGTAAAGTAAACAACAGAACAGTCAGTGTCTCCCTGCTAAATGTGATCATGAGTGACAGTGGTCTTTGTTGACACAACAGAGCACAAGTGATGTGGTTGTACCAGGAGAAAAATGGCTTATTGTTCCATCTTTGATTGCTCCTCTAAATGCATCTGTAAGTGGAGGGAAGCGAGGCCAAAGCAACTACGTCAGTTTGCTGTGTGTGGCCGCACCTAATGACTATGGCAAACTGCAAAGTCCAAAAAGACATGTCACAATGTCTTTGATCAATTTACACATTTGTAGTGTTGTCCTGATGAAATTAGGACAAACTTGATGTCAAATGCTAAACTCAAAGATGATGAAAGAAAAGACAAGGATGTACAATAGAATGGTACAACTGTCTGTGTTGCTATTAATCCCTCTGTCATACCGCTGTTCACCCCTGCATGATGTGCAAAGGGTTGCACATGGGGAGCCGAGCATCCAAGCATGTTTTCATACCATATCAGACACTCAGAGCCACTCTCACTCACTTAATCAAGTCATTTTCAAGCTGACAAGAAGTGGGGAAATCTTAAAAGTAATCAGTAACTGGCTATTTTCAACTCTGTAATGAGTAACTTTCATAAAGCAGTAATGTGTAATCAGCCTCTAGTCTAGTCTACCATTACCACTCACAGTCTGTACTGTAAGGAAAGCATAGAGCAAGGGGCGTGGCTTGGTGAAGCAACAAATGAATGAGGACAGAAAATACAAAGGCTTGAATTGCACACTGAACTATTGTTGTGTTAAACCATCGTCAACATTACAGTTACTGTCTAACTCGGCCTATCACCATTCAGGGTTGCCAACTTGCCATATAGGCCTAAAACACAAAATAGTTGTTTAAAATAACAACGCAATCTAACTACGCGTCAATGGCTTCAATAAACAATAAAAGCCCAAACAGATACCACCTAATTCAACTAAATCATAAAATATGGTGCTCTTTTGACAGTAGGGAGGCCTATTGCCTAAAGCTACAATATTTGACCAAAACAGTTTATTACCTTTTCCATACTTTTAATTGTCATGTCGCGCTGTTCTATTAATTGCAATACTAAATTCTAACTTGTATTTCCATTACTATAATTCAAGATCTTTGCGTTGTCTAATTCAACATTTTATATAAAAAGACGCAGGCAGGCAAGACAACAGAGCAGCCAAATAGAGCCTAGGCTTAAACTTTTTTCAAACGCATTTTCTTACCTTCTGCCCATAACGTTGCTAAATGATTCACAATGAATTCCAAAGTAAACTTATTATCGTGCCATTGTCCCGTCTCTAATCCGTATAAAAAAGAGCGCCGAAACTTCAATCGAGTCGCAGGAGCGCTAATGATAAAAGATAGAACAAGTGATGGAAGAAAGTGAACGTGAACGTTCGTTCAGAGAGAGACGGAGGGATTGAAAGATCTTTCCTCTTTGCCCAGGCTGTCACCAGTCAGCTAATAACAACTCCCTCTTCTTCCTGGGATCGTTTTACAACCCGACTAGAGTCCAGCAGCAAGTATCTATCACAGTGGAAAGTGAATAGCCTACAACAGGCCCCTAGCCACGCTGAGCTCTGCCTCTGACCATACTGCCTCTGACTCACTCAGCGGCGTCAGTTCAGAAAAAAAGCTAAGGTATGGCAACATGACTGGTGTCTTGCACGCGCGCATGCAAGACACCAGTCATGTTGTTGCAGTTGCCATACCTTAGCAACAGGCACGATTACAGTACATTTTATAGCCTGTAGCCAAGGTATGGCAGCTGCCATAGCTTGCCATACCCAATTGACGCCTCTGGACTCATTGACTGGATAAAAAGCCCTATGTAAAAAGCCCTCGCGCATCGCTCGCATCGCATTGAAAACCGCAGATCATCATAAAGCGTCGCATCGCAACGGGTTGTGAGCTTAGCCTTGTAGATCCGCTATTTTCGTGAGACGTCGATCGGCATGCAACAAGTATAATAAACCTGGCGCAGACAGAACAGATCCAAACTGACAACATAGATTCGAAATTTTCTCCCTCTTGATTTGAATCAAGATAACTTACCGGTAGTTAGAGACTAATCAGACTATATAGTACGCTACTTGTTCTTGTTGTCCGACTTTCTTTCTTTTTTTTTTCAGATAAACACTATTTTGCCGCTATCGTCCCAGTTTTGGTGGCTCGTCTGCTTGCATTTAGCTAGAGATAAGCATGTTAGATAAATTTAATATATAAATTAATAATTTTTTATCATATTAATTTCATTTCGTGAATTAATTTTCTCAATTGACTTGAATAGGTAAATGCAAAAATTAAACTTTTCCAAAATATGGAGATGACATCATAGATGTCTGACGTCATAGACCACATGAGACTGACACAGTATGTCCATATATGGGCATTCCAAGATGGGCTTAATATTGATGGGATCTCCATATATGGGCATAAAAGGAACATGGACGGAATGGTAAGCACTGCTCAAATAGGGACTGACAGATACACAGAGCTATATGGGTATCGACGACTGTCATAGGTCATAGATGACTAACGTATAAACTGGCACGCCATTCATTATTAGACCCCATCTTGCTTTACTGATAGTAAAGTTGGCATTTGTGTTGTGGAACCTTTGACAGGACAACATAAGCCAATAAGCAGGAGAAAATCCTTCTTTTCTGCTTGTGTAAGTGGAAAACCTTGTCCTTGAGTGACTGTGATGATGAATCACTGTGACAGGAAAATGTATCCCCCCCATCATTTATGCAAAGATTCAGCTACTTTTTTACTTTAATTTGTATTGGGATACCCATTTGGCTTTGAGCAGAGTAATGCCATTGAGCCTTCGTTTCTTTTCTTTAAAAAAAAAGAAAAGAAAA
Organism: Nannobrachium achirus; assembly: GCF_963921795.1. Taxonomy (NCBI): domain Eukaryota; kingdom Metazoa; phylum Chordata; class Actinopteri; order Myctophiformes; family Myctophidae; genus Nannobrachium; species Nannobrachium achirus. The sequence goes on along the minus strand of NC_137826.1, from coordinate 24,744,143 downwards.
TAGGATGGTAAGAAAATGGCAGCATTATTCTTTCAGCCACCAGGGGCGTCACATGGGGAGGAAAAGTGGGACTGAGTTACTAGGGCCTAAGGTGGAGGGGCCTTAATTATTTTATACTTCAGCTATTTTTGAAAAGTCGTGCAAATCTGTGCAAATCTTTGAATATGTATTTTTTAAGCGAACATTTGTAACTCAAATTTCTCTTCTGGGGGGTCCCTAGAACTAAATATTTTGAGATGGGGGTCCGTGGCCAAATACATATCATTTTGAGGGTCCTTCACATGAAAAAGTTTGAGCACCACTGACATAGAAACATATATATATATATTTTTTTAAACCTTAGAAGGATTTGAAATTTTCAAAAACTTTCAAAAATAGCAGATCTACAAGTTCGCAGCGCGGCACTTGGTGCCGCGCTGTGAGCTTGTAGATCTGCTATTTTTCAATAGTTAAACTACCCAGGGCCCAGAATTTGGTGCAACACCCCTGCCAACCACTATTAAACTATATAGTCTACTAGCTGGGTCCAAACTGGGAAAGTTCGTGCACTTGGTGGAGAGTTTTTGATTTTTGGTATGGTGTTAGGTATGGGTATAAGGTTTTCAAAAACCATCGCAAACAAGTTGGGCTCGCCCCCTAGTGGTCTGTTTGCAATGAATCAAATATTAGATACGTCAGTATATGGTTCAAACCCCAAATAATTGATGAAAGAGATTTTTCAATGGATTCTGTTACTATTGGGTATGATAAACAACATACTAAAAATTCTGGAAGAAATAACTACCGGAAAGGCACCATTTTCAAGATGGCGTCCACGATGGCTGCCGGGAGCTGAAAATGCCTATAAACTGGGTTTTAATGTGTAAAAATTCATAATAAATCTGCACTTGATGAAGAGTTTTAGATTTTTGGTATGGTGTTAGGTATGGGTATAAGGTTTTCAAAAACCATCGCAAACAAGTTGGGCTCGCCCCCTAGTGGTCTGTTTGCAATGAATCAGATATTAGATAGGTCAGTATATTTTAGACCACTAGGGGGTGAGCCCAACTTGTTTGCGATAATTTTAGAAAACCTTATACCCATACCTAACACCATGTCAAAATGTAAAAGCTAGTTAAGTGCATATTTTATATGAATTTTTACACATTAAATAGGCATTTTTAGCTCCCGGCAGCCATCGTGGACGCCATCTTGAAAATGATGCCTTTCCGGTAGTCATTTTTTCCTAAACTTTTAGTATGTTGTTTATCATACTCAATAGTAACAGAATCCATTGAAAAATCTCTTTTATCAATTATTTGGGGTTTCAGCCATATACTGACAGAACTACTATTGAATTCATTGCAAACAGACCACTAGGGGGCGAGCCCAACTTGTTTGCGATGGTTTTTGAAAACCTTATACCCATACCTAACACCATACCAAAAATCAGAAACTCTCCACCAAGTGCACCAAATTGATGATTTTTGACCAGTTTGGCCCTAGCTATACTTAGTTGGCCAGTGTCCCCCCCAGGGCTTTGCTCTATGCTAGGACTGCTCCTTTTTGTTGCATCTTACATAGAACTCCCACAGAATCGCGATTTAACTGTGATCTGGATGATTCATTTAGAAATGCGAAGCATGTGGAATTTGTGGATATGCCTGGAAATGGCTCAACTGCAACCTTAATGGCACTATGAAAGAGTGGAATGCTTTTTTGTCTGCTGCTGTCTTCTATTTCAATACCTGTCATTTTAGACACAATGACGCATGGTTCTCTAATTTAAGTTTAACGCTTCTTCAGTTACTCGTGAAGTTAAAACTGTAGACAGCAAATTAGGTCTAAGATTATACTCGCACGGTATCTCTGGGCCCACAACCCTGTTTGATTGGGTAAATCTGGTAAATTTGTTGTGCACACTGTGCCAAAATCTAGAAATCAAATGAGAGAATAGGGTATACTAAGCAGATTGAAAAATACATAAATAAATGGGTTTAAGTCCCACTAAACCCTTCGGGTGTTTGTGTGCGTTAATAGTAATTGGACACCATTGCAATAGTGATGTCACACAGCCGTGTGGCATTACCAGTGAAGATAGAGAGGGACATTCAGTGATGCAAATCTTATGATTGCATCATAAATACACTGAAGGCAAAGTGTACTGTACATACTAAAGGAGCTATAGTCAACTTTTTCATTGTAGGGCCGACACTTTGTTTACATCCTAGTCTATAGACTAGAATGTAAACAAAGTGTCGGTCTGACAATGGCCAAAATGATTATTTTATCATTATTTTACGCTTTTTGTGGTCATTTCTGAATAGAAACACATATATGAAGCTTATTTTTTTATAAAATATTTTCGAAACATTCTTTTTATTTTCTGTTTTTCAAGAAAAAGTTGACTATAGCTCCTTAATTTGCATTATTTTATAGCAAGTCCTACCAGCAGGAACCAGCAGGTGAATGCCCATAAACAAAAGTAGCCTGTCTGCTTCAAAGAAGGCAAAATAACTGTCATTTTCAACACAATCTCATCTACAGTATTGCACTCTGGAGTACCACTTCACACAACTTCCTCCCAGTGGCTAGCATAGTTTCACAGCCTAGACCATATGCACCAGGAAATTGTCTAAGCACCCAAGGGACAGGAGGACAAATCATACTCTGTCTCTCTTCTCTCCTGCACATAACCAGCTGTCTTGGCTCATATATGCTTACAGCTGTCCAAATCACTTGTCCCCAGACATGACTGAGGCCTGGGATTCAGAGGGATAGAGAAGGGATGGAAAGAGGTGGACACAACATGTGGGTAAAAACACCTGGCAGGTCTCATAGGGCCAGCTGGAGAAGCAATGAACATCGACCATCGCATCCTGCATCCATCAATAAAGGTGTGTGAATATACTGGCCTCTGTTAAAACTAATTGGCCCATTTTCACTCTCAGTTAAAGGATTTTCAGTTAAAGGATTTTACTGTGTAGTACAGTAGTGTACGGGCATAACCAGGCTACTAGTACAGTAGAACACAAATCGCATATGCACCTTATCTGGTTAACTTGTCAATGTATATTGCAGATGGACTTGACACATGGAATGGACAGAACAAAGCATTAAAAACACACTGGATTCTGCAGTCTTTTTTAAAACTGAAACACCACTGCAGCATATGAACAATTCCCATCACAGCAGAACAAAGTTGTAACAACACTGGATCCAGTCCAGGGCTGTCAAACTAATTTTAGAATGCAGGACAGACTGGTCAAAATGTGACTTCAGTTTGTGTCTGTGTGCGACTGTGCGTGCATGCTCCCAATGCTGAAAAGCATGAATGTTGAAGCTTCATAATAAGGTCTGTGCTCTCATCAATTGCTATAAAATGACGTTTGGTCTTGGTTGACTGTAAAAATGTCCTGCAAGATTCCTGAAGATTCCTGAAGTGCAGTGCTCAGGGGCGAGACAACATAAGTGGAGCAAGGTCCTTACACACAGCAGGAGGTTACCTGCTGCCTCCAGTGTCTTTGACGTATGGCAGTTTTGCCATACGGTAGCAAGGGGAGAGAGAGTCGCTGCCACACCCACATAGATCATAGCTGGATGTGGTTTTGTTTTTCTTTCCTTTTCTTCTTCTTTACTTTATTATTCTTTTCCCACAAGTCTTCCCACAAGGCCAGTAGTTTGACACCCCTGATTTAGCCAGTGCGAGCATGTAAAAAAAAAAAAAAAAAAAAAAAAGCACTACTGGGGTTCCCTGCAGGAATGTATGCTTTCAGTCACCATGGAGAGGCAGACAGAGATTCTTACTGTTGCAGCACAAAGCTTAACTCTCAATGCAGGGTTTTACAGCCCCTCTCATTGTAAAAGGATTAAATAAATCAAGGCCAGTCTAGACCCAGCACCATGGTACCCCAGCCGTGGCCTTTCAACTTCAACCAAACAGAAACACACAAATATAGCTGGCTATGGCCCAGAAACAGGGCAACACTTGACAGCCTTCAGAAATGCTGTAGTAACCTCGCCTGCCCCCCAAACCCAAAGTAATTTACATGCATTTTGAGAAATACAATATAGACTCTACGGTAAAGAGAGAGAGAGAGAGAGAGAGAGAGAGAGAGAGAGAGAGAGATTTTCCTATTTCTGCTGTCATGCCTAATTCAGATTGTGCATTTTTTTGTCTCATCATTTACTTGGAAAATTAACTCTGATAAATGAATTTAAACAAATGCAAAACACAGCAGCAAATTAACATGAGGGACAATATGAAGTGTAGTGAAACTAAACTAAAAGTTGGAAACTGTTTGCAGCATCTCTAAACTCAGAAAAGAGTTTATGGCAAATGTAGTTCAAGAAAAACTCCACTAACTTCATCTGTATTTGAAGAATATATACATGAATTATTGAATTACATTAGGGTATTAAAGGGACATACAGTTAACAAACATATTCTGAATTAATGAAGTAAAAGAAAGGTTAGCCTCTAACTATGCAACACCTTCTGTTATTGGTTATTGGTGAAACTTCCCTTAGAACATCTCCAATATCAAGCTAGAGTAGAGCAGTTTTGAGGATCCTAGTGTGGGCGCAACTATTAGTGTTGTCACTAGTCACACAGTATTAACACTTTGACTGCCAGACCCCCCCACCCCCCTCCCCCGGCCAATGCCACCATCAAGGCCCATTCATTTCTGCCCCCATTCCAGAGAATAAATTGAAAATGATGCGATGGGAATATCGGAACAAAAATGGGAGATTTGGTAAAAGAGGATTTTTTTTTTTACTAAAAAAAATTTGGAGTGATTTCGGTGAGCGGTTTTGGAGATAGGTGCTCGAGAGTGCACACTGCGCAAACCAGTCAATAACCTCAGAAATCTAGATTCTGAGATATTTGAGTTCAAAGAAAAAAAACTTTAGGAAGCCATAGCAACAAATTGGTAAATGGTAACGGAACACAAGTACCCTTGACAGAAAGAATAGCATGCATACTTTCATTTTATGCAAAGAAAGTGAAAAAAATATTGTACCATCGTCTAGTTTCAAGGGGGCAAAGTGAAAAAGTATGAAATGACTCAGAAGGTGGAAATTGCCTTACATTTTGATAGAACTATGCACTGTGAATTCACTGTGTTTTTACCTGGTCTAAAAGGTCAGGAAGACAAAAAGTCAGAAAAGCGATGTCAACCTTTTATTTTATGGCAACATCGAACCCTAACCCTGGTGAGTACCTCACACATCCAGCATGAACATATTTATGTTCAACAATATTTACAAATATTTCCAAAAAAGAAAATCACAAATATGACTTCACAAAAATAAAATATAACTGGATAAAAGTAAAATAAAATAAATGTGCAGCAAGTAAAGAATAAATAAAATAATATAAAAGTCAAAATAAAGTACTGTATTCTCAAAAAAGGCATTCAACAAGCCAACATTCAGGAGTCAAAGGCACCACAAATCAAGGTCAAAGATGGTACTGTTCACTGTGTGTGTGTGTGTGTGTGTGTGTGTGTGTGTGTGTGTGTGTGTGTGTGTGTGTGTGTGTGTGTGTGTGTGTGTGTGTGTGTGTGTGTGTGTGCGCGCGCGCGTGCGTGCGTGCACCTCAGGTACCTCAAAATGGCCTGGTACCTGTTCCTTGCCATTGTTCTGGGAAAGTACAGCGTCGGCATGGCAATGTTTTTTGACCAGTGCATGGCTCTCCGGCTTGTGAACGATAGCTGTGAGGAAGAGAAGTCCCAGAAAGTTCTTCAGCTCCCCTAGAGTGACATTGGTCCAGGCAGCGAACCTACAGTGTGTATGACCTATGCCTGACTCCTCCGCTCTCGCTATCTCCGCCATCATACTGTCCTCTGCGTTGTCATTGGTCTGGTTGCAGATCGGGCTCCCATCCTTCCTCCATCCAGTCAGACTCCACGGGCCCTGTATATGATAGAAATAAATAAAAAATACTAAATGATCGTGCTTCTGTATAATTTGTATGTTCTTTAGCAAAGGCTGTCGCACAAAAGTAGTGAAAACAGCAGATCTACAAGCACACAATGCCTCGCGGTGCGAGGCGTTGTGTGCTTGTAGACACACACACACACACACACACACACACACACACACACACACACACACACACACACACACACACACACACACACACACACACACACACACACACACACACACACACACACACACACACACACACACAGATTGTATTACTAAACTATCTATCTAGGTATACACACACAATAAAAACTAAACTATAAAGAAATGTATTCTTACTGGAAGAAGTTGGAGGAACTTCATACACCACAAACCATGGATTGACATCTAGACCTACTGCACATACAGTATGAAACAGAGCTGATACCTTTATGTACTATGAGGAAAATAATGCTGCTATTTGTACCCTGTATATATATAAAATGACACAATGCGACATAGCTCTGTTTGAACAATGCTGTACCCCCTCCAAATGTATATTTTCAACTGTTTTTTTTATTGTATTTGTGATACTTGCTTTGGCAATGTAAACGTATGTTTTCTCATGCCAATAAAGCTCCTTTGAATTGAATTGTATATTACCAAATGCACCCCACGTGGAAAAAAAACAATAGCAGGTCAGGCTTATTGATTGATTGAAGAATGTATTACAAGCTTGCATTAGAAAGAAGTAGACCTACAGATTCATGGCTCATTTCCACAGGAACACACTTTATGCATCTCATACAGTGGTGTGTGTTCTAGACTAGAGGGCATACGATCAGCTACTATTCGGGCTAATCCTACCTGCCCCTGCCTTTTATTTTCCGACAGCAGACGCCGTATACGTGCGTTACAGGTAGAACTCAGCACTGAGCTCATATAACATTGAAAGACAGACGTAAAGAACAAAGTGAATCGTAGAAAACATAAACTTTGTAACGCTTACCGGGTTCGCAGTGCATCCTACAGGGCGCGGGGAGAAACGGCAGCAATCGGTGCTCTGCCTTCTGGCCGCCAGATCCAAAATCGAGGCCGTGGATCCTACCAGCCGAGGCCTTCGATGAACCGATCGCCCGTTAGGAGCTCTTCTCGCCGCCAGATCCAAAATCGAGGCAGTGGATGTAGCAGCAGAGGCCCTCGCTAGTCGCTGATGAACCGATCGTGGAAGAGCGCCGGCCACCGCCGTTGACTGCGGGCTTGGTGTCCAGAGTCAGACTGTTCACGGGGCATGGCGCGGGGGGGTGTCGCTCTCCATTCCGACATGTCGCCACTCCGCTGACCCGGCGCGGGGAGAGACCACGGGATGCGGGGCATGATTCTATGATTTTATAACTAAATTCTCTGCTGCTTCTGATTCTCGCTCTTTCTCTCAATATATCTCTCTCTCCCTCTGATTGCTGTGTGTCCGGTTACGTAAAGTCACTCTTGTTGTTTGTATAATGGGCCTCTAGAGTAGACCCTTGTGTCTGGGGGGAACCGGCCAATCAGCATGCTTGAATTTGGTAACATGAGCGTGTGATGTCATGCAGGGGCGTCAATTGGGTATGGCAGGGGTATGCAGCTGCCATACCTTGACAGGGGGAAATAATAAAAATGTACTTTTCATCGTGCCTGTTGCTAAGGTATGGCAACATGACTGGTGTCTTCACCAGACACCAGTCATGTTGCCATACCTTAGCTTGTTCTGAACTGACGCCACTGAATTGTCATGCATGACAACCGTCCCATAGTCCAAAAGGGCTGTATCTTGGTTACCGCATAGATCCAACACTGTACTACTGTAATATGAAAAAAAAGGGTCGGGCGGTATATACCTCCTAACTTTTTAATTGGCAAGATTGCGCAGGAAGTGGCGGGCGGTATATACCTCCCGTGGCAGTCAAACTGTTAAGAGTGCTTAAAGGTGTAGAGTTAGTTTTAGTGTTAGTGGCAGCAGTGCTGCACAATTAGAAATTCTTTAAAAACATCATGTACCTGAATTTACGCCGTAGTGGTTTAGCGGGCCTGCCACCCATGCATTGTCTGGCTTTATACTCTCCATCTCCAAGTCTGCATGCAGCCAGATGAACCAATGGATGGATGGATGGATGGATGGATGTGTGGAGGGACGGATGGATAGACGGACGGACATGCGCATGGCACGCACGCAGCAGCATTGGCAGAGGGAGAGAAGCGCTTCAAGTTAGACAACATAATCAGCTGTGCACTTTTGTACTGCGCCATGCAAGGCGTTTAGCATTCTATATTACCCCCTTTGTTCCCACTTCTTGTGTCATCAACGTTCTCAATGTTTTTAGGAAAACAGATGTATGGCACTGGTATGTATGTACCTGTATTTATGATGTGTATTATGTAAGTATATACATATGTACAGTATGTACTGTATGTATGTACACTGCACTGTTTGTATGCATCTATGTATAACATACAGTAGAAACTGTTTTAAACTGTCTATTTACTACTGTGACTGTGAGTATGCTGTTCCTTTCATGTCATCTTTTCATTTCCTTTCATGTTTTAATGTGTTGAACCCAAAGACAAATTTACAAACAATAAATTCATGTCTCATATAATCTTATGTTATAATAGTAAAACAATAAATTGTGTTCTATTCCAGGGAAATAGAAAATTACAAATATGTCATGAGTGACTAACTTCCTTCTTCACAGCTCATCCTCATACTATGATAGATTCATTTCTCTTCCTTATTCGACATGGAAGCACATAATTGCTATCAATGGAAATGTCTGTCTATACATTTATTTATATGGCTGAAGCATACCTAATTTGCATTCATAAACCAAAGAAGTGGCGCGTAAAAATGTACGATATAATCACACTTCATTTGCTTAAGAGTTATCAATATATATTATAATATAATATTGACATGGTAGCATCAACGCGTATTATCATTTGTTAAAGTAGCAAGCAGGATAAAATTATGAGCCAAAAGCTGAAGAACAAAATTCCATGCACATGCAAAAATGTATAGCGTGTTTATGGCTGAGTGTATGCTAAAGGGGGTCAGTGAGGAGGATGCAATGTGTATACCAGCACGCACAGGGTGGGAAGAGACTCCAGGAAGCAGGCTGCAGACCTGAGCAGGGGGATGCTGAGGCAGACAGCGGAGGGGTGAGTCATACAAGCATAAAAAGCAACAAAACAAAACAAAAAACAATCCCATCTAATACGTTCCTCTGTTCAGTGAAAGGACAACCGCAATAACAATGCATGGTGGCAGTGGAAAATACACAATGAAAAACATTCTCATATTGTGAACACTAGGCAGCCCAACCACCAGGGTCAGTTCTGCCCAAAGGGTTGAGTTTGGGGTATAGTATTAGATTCTACATCTGTTGTCCTCAGCCATGCTAATATAAGTAAACACCAAAACAAACGCAAATGCACATTTAACAAATAAGGAAACAAAATGAATAAATAAATAATGCAAGCAATAGCCCAAAAAGCTGATTAAATTAAGTCAAAGAGACGGAACAAAGTGTCTGTTGCATGCACTGCAATGCTTTACTCAACAGCGCAAAATGCGAGATCTGTCCACGACACACAATGTGACAGGCCTGAATGTTTGGCTTGAAACATCAAATAACACGAACGTCCAAGACAGCATATGAAACCCCACGCCTTTAATGATACCATCCCCATAATTGTGGATCTTGTGGGGCTGAGTTGTTGCGCTGTGTCATCACTTCTCCAGCTCCTTCACTCCCACAGGCTTTTCCATGGTTGGGATACTACCCCACTCGCCCACCCAAAGCCACATGAACGGCTCAGTCAGTGAGTCACATGGCTGAAATCAGTCTTTGGAAGTGGACTGATAAATGATCTCATCGCCTGTCATCCCAGGCATGACATAAGGTGCTTTTCATTGGCTGCCACTGGCTGTATTATCCACATGAGGAGGCGAGGGCAAAGTCCATTCTATATTGCTGCCACAAGGCATAATGTTGGCACTGTGCGCTTTATGATTGTGATGATTGTTTGTTCTTCTTTGTTGCTGAGAAGTGTTCTTGGGGTTTGTATGTTTTTTCTTTACATTGGCAACAGCATGGCATACTTATTTGCTGGGGATTAGCACTGCACTATGTTATTACAGTGCGATTAACCAGCTATTTAAGAAGACAACGTGTTGGAATTACAGTAAGGATTTCCTTTCACTGTTAATAAGCATGTAAGCTGAATTCACACTAATCCCCGTTTATAAAATATGATAAATGTACACTTGATTATGGTCTTAGGTTTGTGTCCACCAATGATTAAGAATATGCATGGCTGTACTTACTAACGATGTAACGGGAATTCCAGACTAGCAATAGTATCAGCTGGGACACAGCCTTTATGACACATCCTCATGCTATGCACGCACGCACACAGGCGCACACACACACACACACACACACACACACACACACACACACACACACACACACACACACACACACACACACACACACACACACACACACACACACACACACACACACACACACACACACACACACACACACACACCTATCCACATGATTTAAAAAACAGGGAATACCCCCACATCAGTCGTTAACAGACAAGTCCGATCAGCAATCATTTCCGTAAAGCAAACATCCTATAATTGGTATCAAAGAAGGAATAGTACCTGGTTTTGGCACCGAGTTGGTAACGGACTGCGGCACCTTGTCATTTATCAGCTCCACACATTCACTTGGAAAGAAGCCAACCTGGACAGAAAAAAGAGAGAGAAGAGAGAGAGAGAGAGATACATGCACTTACTTGATTTAATTTTCAATTAATTGCTTCTTCTTAAAGTGCCTAGTATACTGTATGTCTATATCGCTGATGTGTGTCAGAATTGCTCTGACACACTTGCTTTCCTGAACAGAGGCTATTCTCTCTGGAGAAGGAGTCATTCTTGATTAAGCTTAACTAAACAAAAATAATATATAAAAAGGCACAATCCAAGTACAACACCATTACAAAGACCATGACCATCATCTTCTCAAAATAATGGCCCATGTAATTATTTTTAATTAATAAACATAATATTCTATATTTGGTTCTGTTTATTTATTTGTTTTAGTTTTTATCCTAACTTGAAAATATGATGTAGGCCATTAATCTTCTTTACATTCCCTCTCTCTATTAATCTTCTTACATTCCCACTCTCTATTTTTGATTTCCTCATTGTTTTCCTTCAGAGCTACCACAGTGGCTGCCAGCTAACATGCAGCATGTGTAGTTCTGGTGCATTCTACATTACACAGACATATGCTGCTGTCTGCTTTCCTTGTGGTCACTGGCAGACCACTCCTGGCAGCACTGACAAATTGACTGTCTGCCCCCCTATGGACAGAGCAAAGCACTGCAGTTGCTTTGTCTGATACTTCATCACATGACCAATAGCAAAAATAGTCAATCTACAAGCTCACACAACATGTTGTGCACCATCCATTTTCAAAACTATCTTCATATAATCGGTCTTCACTAATGCTCATTATAATATGGAACCATTTTTGTCTATTCACTCTGTGTCTCAGAGAAGGCCTGTGGACAGTTCAGAAACCCGCCTACCAGTGACCTGTTCTCCTTGAAGGCGAGTACTATATATTGGCTCTCATGCAGCCTGACAGCGAGTCCAGGGTTCAATTCCCGAACCCCCAACTTTCTCCACTGTACTATCAAAAAGCCCCAAAAAATCCAAAAATAAAGAATAATAGGGACGGCAGGTTGAAAGTGGTTCATCTCCTCACACAAAAGACTGCCCTGGGTGCAATCCTCAAACGAAAATACTAAATAAGTTCTAACCCTAAGATCTTATAATTAGGTTCCATGCCTGAAGGGAATTTTAAGGACACACAGGTCCACAGCAAGGAGTAGAAAATGGCCCACTCAAAGTGTTTAAGTTGAGGCTCCACAAGTGTTCAGAAAAGGCCGAACTTGAAACAAAACTGTCCGTTTTTACATAATGATGCGTCACTCCTCAGTTAGGGCATCACTGCTGCCGGCTGCCCTGCCAGCTAGCCTGAATGGGAGAGCTTGTCCAGGAGGGCAGAGAGCCAAAACACACAAGACAAGATGGAGAGATGGAAGGAGGCAAGTAGGTCGGCCGTGACCAGAACCCCACTGGGGTCACCGCAGAGGACAGAGGAAGTTCAGTCAATCCTGAGGCACAAAACTAGCCTTTGTTCCTGTATTAGAAAACTCTCGACTTGAATCGGGAATTCCCAAACACGGGCTTGTCTCATGACTGAAAATGCACTGGGTTAGAAAGAATGCATGTCACTTCCTCGTCAGATCCAGAAACATGTATTTTTGCAACATGATGCAGAGTACAGCCAAATCTGAAGTGTTTGGCTGTTTGGTTGTGGGCGCCGCACTCGGTTCTCTGAGAATCTTGCATCATTCCAGAGTAGGCAGGTGCCTTTTAAAAAATAACCCATTGATTGTAATATCTAATGTTATCACAGTAGTACTGTGGTAACAGGTACTACACTGGGTAAAACAGTTACAACGGATATTGCACACTGGGTGGGGAATGCAATCCCAACTTGCATCATTCATCATCTGAGTCATCTTGCATGATCCCAGAGTCGTTTGTGTAAATGTCTGTGTCTAGTTTGTGTACGTAAATAAACATAACAAGGCCTCTACAGTAGGGTGTGGTAGTTGTCTAAAACACTGTGAGACAAGTGAGGGTGAGACAAGACACATCCCATATACCTCCTCCACTGTGAAAAGAAGCCTATTCTTTTCACACAACACTTTTTGAAACATTGAACTTGAATAATATATTTTATTTTTTATGGAAGTCAGATGGCTCAGATGAAACCTTGCCAAATGTGGAGTCATACGTCAGATGACTGATGTCACATGCTGGTGGTCACATTAAGTCAGAGATCCACATCGGATCCACACCATTCCCATGTGGCTCCCGAGATCAACATAATTCAATGTTTTTCATTTTGACTGCAGCTACTTGCTCTGTGGTCATTTTATTACATGTATTTCAAGGGGAAAGCAGCCATTTTGTGGCCTGTATACATTTTGTTTTGTTTTTTCCCTTTTTTTCCATGGGAATGTTCACAAAACTCTCTAGGAGATGGTGAAAAGAATTAACACCAACCACCAGAGGACAACTTCAACCCTCCTACAAAAACTAACTTCAAAAGTAATTTCTTCCTCTGGCCAAGATGAACTATAAACAGACTTATTCCTGTGTGAGAACCTTAAGGTTTACCACCCAGTCAGTCAATGGTATTCTGTTTTGAGTGTTAGGGTTGCGATGTCATATCAAATCCTTCAGTAAAACAGAATCTAAAAAGTTCAAACTTTCATTGCATCTTACAATGTAACATTTCTGAAGAAAAAACAGAAAAACAAAATCATTCCATTGCTTGCCTGCCCTTTGTCCTGTGTTATTCAGAAGTCAGATTTCAGTAATCAAATCATATTCAACAGCGGGGTGGTACATTATCAAATTGGGAGGTGAATGTTTGAAATATTAGAACAAAATGCTGATATTCGATACAATCAACATGTGATGAATAGGGTGATTAATTACACTGATAAAACCACTTAAACCCTATATATGAATTTTACCGGGGTCCAACAAGGGTCTATTCGGTGAAGAAATTTGGTATAGACTCTATACTATCTCTACACCAAATCTCGTCACAGAAATAAGCCAATCTACAAATTCACAATGGATTTCAGATCTGCTACTGTATATTCGCAGAATGTTTGCCCCAGAAAAGGGACACTGGGCATCATGTGATTAAACAATATTGCTGGGGTACTGGTGTGTTGAACAACCAACCTGAAATCCATGCTTGCCCCTCCACCATGTTGTGTCCTCCTTCGGGGGCATATCAATCACTGACACAATGTCACCAACCTGCCGTATGAGGAACAATAAGAGTAGAGGAGGTACATTAAGTAGGCTTGTTCAACTAAAGGGAACACACACACGTCACTCTATCTCTTATATCTGAAAGAAATAAGTGATAACTGAAATAGACTGAGCAGAGCAAGTGGTCAGTGAATAATTGTGTTTCCTGAAGGATACAAAAGTGTATATAATTTAGTCAGTCAAATCCCTGCTGAGAGCTAACATTGATCTGTACATTCTGTGAGAATGCAAAATGCATCTATTGTGCGTACTGTACGTGCATACGCTTAAGCCCCTTTGCCACATGGGATCCATAACATTGCTGGATACAAATATACGGTAGTGGCAGTAAGTAATTCTTGAGGTGTCTAAAGCATGTGAGACTAGGCAGTCAGGGACGATAAAAAGATGTATATTTTCTATGAAATGAACAAATATACGTAATAAATAAATACAAATTTCTCTCACAAAAATGTTAACCCAAATGATCTTTGTTAACACAAATGATCTATGCATGTAAAAAATAATTTGACTGCTTTCAGCAAATCTCTTAGTTAGGCCAACATTATTATTATGAAGCACTTTTGTTCATAGAACAGAAATGTCACACGTTATGGCAATCTGACACCTTCGCTTCATGAAGAGTTATGTAAATGATACAAGGATGGGAGTGGGGAATTTGATGGAAATGGACTCCTGTTGCCACATTACTCCAATATAGGACATTGCCAGTGGATTTAAGGCTTTCAGTGCTAGTGGGAAAGGGGCTATAGTTTACACAAATAATTATGCTTTAGGACTTCTGTAGATGCTACTAATATCTGTACATTCTCTACAACACAATGGGACCCAGTCCAACAGTGTGTGAACTCTATGCTTTATTGTGTGCATACTGTATACATGAGATGTTCTTGTGTGTCATTTCTAGATTAATATAAACAGAGAATACAGAAATTAAATTGACTGCAGATATGTCCTGAGGTGTTAGCGTGTTTTGCACATGTACAAGCTTTAATTGGGACTCCAATTCAGTTTCGGTACCTCAAATGACAGCTCATCTGCAGCCTGTGCGATGTAGCGCTTGATGACGTGAGCAGCGGCGATGGCCGGCACGTTTATGGATGATTCCTCATGGACCAGCAGATGGTTGCCCTTGTTGTCAACCTGGCAATGTACACAGGCAGAAAGGCAACTTGCATGTCACACTAGCTATTTGGTAGATCTGTGACTAGATCCAAAAAGACTAATACTTAACCACTTTCAACCTGGCGTCCCTATTTTGGCATGACATTAACCTCCAAGATTAAAATTGACGTCTAGGTGGAAGGGTACCGGTCTAGTAGGACAAAAATGTTATATAAATGAAAATAAAAATTGTGTAAATAGCAGATCTACAGGCGCACAATGTGGCAATGTGATGGGCTGTGAGCTTGTAGAGCTGCTATTTTCAGTGGTTCAACGGTTTGATTAATCTGCCCTACATTTTAAGGACTGGTATCAGTTTCATCTCTGCTATGCCAATGTTCCTGAGATGACGTCAAAGGAATAAAATTTAAATTTTTTCAACCTTAGTTATATCCATTTAACAGCCATCCGTTATACTTGGCATCGGTGCAAGAACGTTCCCTGGCCCAAACACTGAGTATCTCGAAACCCAGAAGCTCTAGCTTCACATCATTCTCTGACTTGGAATAGCTCAGATTCTTCCTCACCAGTAGTCACCTCCTTGGCCAGGGCAGTGGGTGCAGCTGCCTGTCTCTTGTCATATTACTTCAGGAGTGTACCACCACTAACATTCAAAATACGTCAGCAGTACGTGGAACTAGGTCAACCTTCTGCATTAACACTGAGTGATACAGACAAATATAGCTGGTGTTTTTTTTTCTTCATGCACTTTATACAATATACCAGTAAGACTCCCCAATCGGGAGATAAGCGACCGCCAGGTCGCATGTATACACATTAATAGTGTCTGCAAAAAGCAACCTCATGGTGGCGCTAGAAGAGGGGCATGTGAGAAATCAGGGGCGGAGGTTGTGGTTTGCCAGCCAAGGAGTGCGTGTGCAAAGTTTGGCATGGTCATAACATTGGAAATTGGTGAAGTATTCCTTTAATTAAGCATGCGATTAACACCATCATCAGCTATCTCTTATTGACTTGAACTTCTTCTTACTCCCACCTCTCACATACAGAAGAATCAGAGCAATAACAAAATTAAAAGAGAGGCAGCGGCTATTAATCATTTTGCCAAGTTGATCAAATTCCGTTAGTTGCTACCGAGAATACTTTCCCATAAGAGGATAGAACCATCATACACACCTCCATCCATGTGAGAGCTGGCCCACAGTTGATTTGGTTGTCTGCGATGGCAGAGAGTCGGGAGAGGTAAGCCAGTAGCATCTGGGAAACTGACTAGCAAGGGGAAAAAGAAGCAAGGAGCCAGTTAAGAGACTCATCAGAGCTACTGAACACTCTCAGTTCACAGAATGTCCTAACATTAAGTTAACAACAAATTATTTGAGCAGATGCTGACAATTGACTGTACCTTCCCAAATGAAGAAGCGATTGCAGTGGCAAGACCCTAGGCTAGTTCTCTTTTTTCTTTGTGACTTAATGGTGGTTTGTTAAACTTTGCACCTATCAAAACTATGACCAAGTGCTCTGTAGAGGGCATCACAATACAGCATCACACTATACAATTAGCCTGGTGACCCTTTTCATCCGGAACAATTCATTCTATATACACAGCTCTAGAGTTGAGACCCACCTTTGTGTAGTTCAAGCATCTAATTAAACCCATTATTCTTCAAACCACCCAATTCCCAAGCCACACACACACACACACACACACACACACACACACACACACACACACACACACACACACACACACACACACACACACACACACACACACACACACACACACACACACACACACACACACACACACACACACACACACACGTCTATGATGAACAGGGCTCAGGTCTGAGCTGGTTTGACCAGTTTGGTTTGGGCCCTGAGAATCCCATTAGAGTCTCCTGTGCTTTCAAGTAGACACGGCTTAATCTATTCAGTGAAGTTTTGTGTGGTTCAGTGTTCAGTATCGGCCTCTCCAGTGCCTCCCATATAACGTCATAGAGAATACAGAGAAATAGATGAGACTTTGCTCTTGTTAGTCAAATCTTAAAGACATGAATAAACCTGTTTTCTGTAATCGGAAGCATTTTATGACACTTGACTCTCAATGCTCTGATCCTTTTTCCCCTGTATGAAACAGAATTCTGTCAGTGAAGTACTGAGGCTGAAATCACAAACCAACAAGTATAGCCACTTGAATAAAGTTGTCAAAGTACCAGCTTCTCTCAAGTGAAATAAAATAAATATACCTAATCACAAAGTCAAACGGTGGCATCGAACATTCCCAACACAGTTTGCCGCCATCACACATTGGTGTTGTGTGCTGAAAATGGACCAACAGAATAAGTCATGGATGTGACACCTCGTGAGCTTGTAAGTCTGCTATTTTCGGCACGTGACAACATAATCATTTACATTTGAGCTCCACTGACCCACTATTGGTGGGCATGATGAGGATGCAAACAAAACTGCATGACATTTTAACTATGCAGACTGTGCAAGATTTTAATTACTCCGAAAACTATGGCTATATATGGATATTAAGCCTGAAATACAAAGTAAAACATGTTTTGGATGTAAGAAATAATTTCATTTAGGCAATTCTCAGTTCATTTCATTGTCAAAATACAAAGCGTATACCAAGTGCCTATCGTTGCTATTGGGCAGAAACCTCATATCTCTAAATTGTAACTTTTTATATTATTTGTGTATGCAAAATGCACTACTTCATAAATAGCACAACATATGGGGTTTCCAACCGACAGCGACAACAATATACACATGTGTGTGTGTGTTGCACGTCTCACCTCTGATTGATCCGTCAGACTGTCAAAGCGGGGCAGCTCAGGCAGCTGGGAGAAGCGGCGGTCATAGATGCAAAGGTGCAGATGCTTGTCCAGGACCCGGAAATCCTCATAACTGCGCTTCACAATCCAGCTCCGACCCTAAATGACAAGAGGATAAGAAGGTCAATGCAGCCCAGTAGTACAAGCAGAGAGCCCGAGAGAACACTTCAAGAGACCCGACATAACTACTTAAAGGACAACTTTAGTTTTTTACAACAAGGGTTCATATTTTAGATTGTAATTAAAGAATATAAAAGATGAGTGTTAAAATTATTTAATTTACTTCTTTCTATTGTTTTAGAGATTCTTATTTCAGTGCGTACAAGTGGCTAAATATGTCATGTTACACAGAATAAGCCCATTCCCAAGATACAACGCAACCTTTCATGGTTGGATGTGACTTATGGGGGCTAGAAGTGTTACTCTAAATAGCAACAATTAAACTGCTGTCTTATTGTGTCTGAAAATACATATTTAGCCACTTGTACGCATGCCCCCATGCGTACGCATGCCCCACATTTTAGCACGGTAAACGCGATAAAACAATAGAACGAAACAAATGAAAACATTTTAACGCTCACTTTTTCTTTTCTCTAATTACAATCTAAAATATGAACCCTTGTTGTAAAAAAACAAAGTTGTCCTTTAAACCTCATATGGTTGACCGGTGGAGTCCCTCAGGGCTCTATAGACTACTAGTTTATTTTCAGTTTTCTTGTGGGGAAAGCATTAAAATGAAAGTAGCCGATCAACAAGTCTTCCCCACACTAAGGAGGTTTAAGTGGATAAAGGAGCATACCAACATTTAATTTTACATGTGTGTCAAATTGTCACTCTTATACGACTTAACTCATACCTCGCGATCCCCGTAGAGCCCGTAGATTTCCCGCTGTACCGCGCTGCCATGCCCGTAGAGCCCGTAAAGTTTAATTAGCTTTAATCATTATGAAAGGATTAAAAGTATTAGCACAGATTTTCGCTGATTCTGGCTCTTTAGGCCCGCCCCCCTAACTGTATCCGGTCATTTCCGGTCTGGACCGGATCCAGCTTTCCGTATCCAGTCTGAGCCTGGGCCATAGTCCCGCCTCCATTGGTTTACTGTGTAACAGAAGTGGAAGCTACTGGGCGATGGAACGTTCGTTTTTCAATCGGATTTTTGCGTTTGGAAACTTTGATCCAGTCTCTACACGCCTGGATTATGATCCCCGCACATATCGTGCGTTTTGTGCGCGAACGTGTCCACGTGTTACCATAGCGCACAGTTGGCTTTTTTCAATGCTTTTTCATGTAAACACTGGCTGATAAGCAGAGATACAGCGTGGCAACGAATATGTCTTTTTCAATGGGGTTTTTTGTATTCGAAAGCTTGTCACCGAGTCTACACGTCTACTAGATGAGTCGCGCACAGATTGTGCACGATGCGTGCGCGTGCCCACGCTAAAAGGTAAGGACAATTTGGCAGCTGCTTACTACAGCTATGTTTAAAATGGCAGAGAAAAAGTTAATTAAAACCAATTTTCTGTAATCAGTTCTCTTTCCGTTACTGAGATATACAGTATTAGCCAATTCACTGGAGAAATCCCATCAAAGTACGAGTGAAAAAGAACCCATATGTCAAAAGGGCTCTTATGATCTAACCCTAACCCTAAGCCCAATGAATACATTCTCTGCTGCATTGTGTAATCAATGCATTAAAAAGATTTATGGAATAGTTCTTTTCAATGAGCTCATTGAAAGCCATGTATGCTACAAACGGTGAAAATTATATAAAATAGAAGGAAATATAAGCCAGGAAGAAAGGAGAGAAATAAAACAAGAAACAATAACTAAATGTCCAAGACTGATTTATTGCCCTTTCTCCAATAATTAAAACATTAATCTATGAAAGATGAATAATTCTCCACCAATCCAATCCAATCCAATCCAATCCAATTATCTTGTATGAATACAGCTGACATACGGGTGGACTTGCTCATTCACCCTATCTTCAAAATGATTTATTTTCTGAAGGTGGTAGAGTATTTGGAGGATAATGGAATTCATTAATTAAATTATTTTTAATAATTATGTTTCAGTGGTATCTGCTGTACCCAGCGGCATGTTGTTTTATCGGGTGTCTGTAACCCTCTGCTCTCTCTCTCAGTGTGTGTGTGTGTGTGTGTGTGTGTGTGTGTGTGTGTGTGTGTGTGTGTGTGTGTGTGTGTGTGTGTGTGTGCCATGCGTGTGTGTGTGTGTGTGTGTGTGTGTGTGTGTGTGTGTGTGTGTGTGTGTGTGTGTGTGTGTGTGTGTGTGTGTGTGTGTGCGTGTGTGGAGGGGAGGACCACAGAAAGAGGGGAAGAGAGAGAGCGAGGGAGAGAGAGAGAGAGAGAGAGAGAGAGAGAGAGAGAGAGAGGATCTCACTATGGTTCACAGCAGAGCACCCTTTCACTTAACTTATCAGCAAGTTTCTAAATTCAAGTAAGAAAGTTGGCCTGATACAACAACAATCTTTATGTAACCATCAGCTTTTCTACAAGTAAAAAATAAATAAGAGACATGGCTCTTTGGCTCTTCTTCCACCTTGTATGCCCAAAGTGGACAGGATCTAATAACTGCAATTTGACCAGACCAGACTTGACATCAGTCATCTAAAGCCCCTTCTCCACTACAGGGCCGAACCAGAACTATAACCTAAACTTTCCAGAACCAAGAACATGAAGTTCCGGGACCAAGTTCTGCTTACGTTTTTTACCATATAACCTATACCAGACCGGGGAGGTCCCAAAAAAGAGCAGCAGCACAAGTTTACTACTACATCAAGAGCAGGGCCTAAAAAAGGTTCTCAGAACCTTGTCTGAAACCAGGCTGTGTGCTATGGAAACAAAACCAGAACGAAAGAAATATAGGTTCAGGTTCTGAAAGGTTCTGGTTCAACCGCGCAGTGGAAATGGGGCTTATGGCCTATCTTTGACATATGCCTTCATATTTGAGGAAGGTTTCAGCCCAATCCGAATGCCATTGACTGCCATTATAAATAGAGAGCTATTTCAAATATAAAACATACGTGAAAAACAATCTATTTCCTTGACCTACTGGAAGCATGCAGAAGAAATGTCACGCTTAACAGTCCAGAGGTCCAGAGTTCATCACCGGACAAACAAACAGATTTGACAGACCTCCTTGTCCAAATTGTCCTTGTGTACATCTACAGACCACCAATCATGTTTTGTAACGATAGAATACAGTACTTGTTCCTCAAACCAAATTGCTGTCTGATAGTGAAGTGTCTTCAATAGAGATCAGATATCATTTGTTCATAAAGCTTGGGGGCAGGTATAAAAAAATCTTCAAGCTAAGTTTCTAAAACTGACTGCATGACTTAATAAAACTGAACCTTTTCTGCTTTCTTTTTTGTTAATGGTTATACATACACTATATACCAAAGGCATGCTTCCTCCACCCTATTTGTATTTTTGGCATCTAAAATGATCTGTTACAATCTCTTTAAATTATCCATAATAGCACATATAGTCCTTGAGCAAAACCACAGTGTGGTGCTTGCTTGAGTTTGGCAAGGGTCAAGAACTGAGTCCCAGAGGATGTTTGTGAACTTCCAGGTTGCCAAAAGAAAGCATCCCCAAGCCTCTGTCTGTGTAAACATGGCTCCACTGAAACCTACATACTGTGCAGTATGTCTTCCCCTGTTGTGGGTCTCCCCATACGCAATGTCTCTGTCCTGTTTTCTATTTCCAGTCTCACCTTGTAGAGTCGTCTCCTCTGTCTTTTGCCCCAATAAATCTGTACAATACAATCATCCTTCACATGCGCTGTTCACCCCAAAATGTCAAGGCGCCCATGGACTTGTACATTATGTGTTCAAAGACATTTTCTCATATCAAAGCACTACAATGTGCTTGTACAATCATTGTAAAATGTGGTAATGAAAAGCCCAGAGTGCAAGTGCAAACCATGTCCGCCACATTAAATGCAACTCGGCTTGCAGAAAATTCATCCTCCAGTTATTCCACAGAGTTGTTGCTTCTTATTTTTCATCAAGCAACACAGGCTTCCAAACCTCAAAAGCCCAGATTCAGCAATGAAGAAAACAAAAAATAAATAAAGAAAAGACATTCCAAAAACGTACTTTGATTTGGCCTAGAAAGATCCGTTTGTACTGGAGCCAGGGCTTGAGCGACTGAGACTGCAGTGCACCACTCAACCCACTGATTCTAGTGCAGTTGTAAGCAGCACTGACTGGGAGAGCCACCGCTGGGCTGTGAGGGGGGTGGGCGCGTTCTGTGGGTTTTATGCTGTCCCACTTTTAGATGGTGCTTCCACATACCTTTTTCCTCATTCTGGGTCTGTGGAAGTGAATCACTGTGGCTGCTGCTGGGTTACTTTCAGTTTTACGCTCAAGTATAAGGCTCAAGGCCAGCTCTTTGCCAGCTTTTTATGGAACAGGGCTGCACATTTAGCTCTCCTTTTCCAATGGCTGCACAGAGTTGGAATTTCCAAGTGTTGAGCCACATACTTCTTTCTGGCATGGACAAGGTCATGGAAATGGAATATGATCTACAGCATTGGGGAAAATGCGTGAGACCGGATTCAAATTAGTTTCAAGGGGGCTTGATTCTAGACGATTTTTTTTGTGCATGGGTGTGTGACTGTGAATGTTCCTACTCTTTTGTTCCAAAATGCTATTGTGACTATTGTTCACTAAGAAATCCCATCAACACAAAAACAAATTTCCAAGAGTCTTAAAAAAGAAAATGTCTTAAAACTACTTTTTCCAACTTTGGTGAGTTGCATTTTGACAACGAAATTAAGTGTGGAATTCAAACTTGCGGTTCATAACTTCCAAAGGAGACAACACTCTCCAACACTTTGTTCCAAGACACTTCTCCCCACAACAATCCTGAAGGCAACAATGAGGACACAAAATACTGACACCTAAAGGACAGTGAAATAAATGAAAGTTGGAACAGTACTCTACAGACGTAATCGGACAGACGTAATCGATCACCCATCTGACAGACACAATCTTCCGATTACCCAGTCACTCTAGTCTACATTACACGTTTCAAAACTCATTTCCATCTCAGTAAGCTGCATTGAAATCCCACCGATCTTCATGGATTGGGCCACGTTCATCCAGGTGAATGGAAGGGTAGGGGAGTTATTTATGGAAGAGGTTACACATGTGTGTGTCTAGTCTTGGTCGGCATGCATTTCTGCATGACTGATTAACACCCAAGGGGCCAAACTCGTTCAGTAACGAGATAAGGCCACTAGGGGTCGCTCTGCCAAAAGGAGTTGTCTCGTTCCTCAACGAGACAACAAAGGGTTAACTGTCCATACGTCACACCGTGGCTCGCAGAGAGAGAAAATGGCGCGACTAGGCTGCATTGATTTCCATTCTAGGCTGAAACATAAAAAGGGCTTTATCTATGAATGAGGTGCAAAGAACGCCAGGGAAGCAGAGATCTGATTGTTTTCACGGCGACACTTTACCGCGATGGTCGGCCCCGGTTTGGATTTTAGTTTCGCGAGCGTTTGTAAACAAATGGATTTTCTTCCTCAATCGTCAGTGGACACTCACGTGCACACGCACAAAGCTTCCGAGGCTCTTCAAAATAAAGCGTGAGTGAACGGCGGCAGCAGCAACAGCTAGAAATGTTAGAAACCGTGGCTTCCCATGTGTTAAGAATGACTTTGGGACACAGGTGATTCATCTGTCTTACCTGGCAGTAGATCTGGACCAAGTACACCAGCTCCTTGGACTCATAGCCATTCCGTGTCACTTCGCTCTGTTCATCCCCGAGGGACAACTGTGAGAGAGAGATGAAATGAGAGAGAGAGAGAGAATATATAATTGCCACGTAGGTACAAAACAACAAATAGGAGGCAGAAAACAAGCCCAGTCTTTAACCCTCAAGTGCACAAACATGGTCCACAGAAATAGACAGCATATACTGTAAATAGGAAGGGATCGTTATGATCATGTGTTCCCAGTGGAAGCTTATTAATTGACCACATTTCAATGAACTAATGAATGAGAGGAGGGTGAAGCCGGGAACTATGGCACAGCAGGCAGCCATCTTTCACTGGTCCCCAGTAGACCACCAAGGAGACTAATATGGATGTCCATGAACTATAAGCACTGAAATGGGGTCGAAGAGAAGGCTATTAGGATACATTTTATGTAGGCATGTTCCTAGCCTTTTTATATATTTAGCCCTGCCAGCGGCAAGAGGAAAATGTTCTGTCAATCTGACACTTTGGTCCCAAACAAGTTATCTAAAATACGACTGGATTGCCATGGAATTTGCTGAACACTTTCATGCTCCCAAGAAGATTTTGGTGACCCAATGGCCTTTCCGCTAGCACGTAGCACCATCTGTAGGCCAAAACTTCCACTTGATTACAAGATAACTTAGAATCTAATGGGCTGGTACACTGGGCAAGAACAGCTACTGGAAGTGTCTAAAAGTAAGTACAGGAAGTACAGTAATAGACAAAGGAAGGATGTTTTGATCATAGAGGTTTAGTATTTAAAGATTCATTTCCATTTGCAGATCAGCCAACGCAAGGTGAAATCTTGAAGTGAGAAATCGACATGAAATTCACTGTTTTTACATACAGATTATCAACTACAATATAACTTTCACAGGAGGACATACAAGAAAAACATGGAGGATGAAGAGAACATATTTCTCTACCTGGTGGGTAGAGATATTAAGAAGGGGGTGATTTAAATGAGTCCCTACTTGATGTACAGTACACTACTGTATGATATGAAGGCTAATCAAAACAGCTTGTTGGATTACATCATTTGCAAAACAGCCAGCCCACAAAAAATGGCTTGTAAAATTCACATTTGTTTTTTATTATTTAATAGAGAACCCAAATTACGAGTAAAAACACAGAAAAGCCGTAAATATTCATATTACAGTATGTGACCTACATTTAACGGACATTTTCAGATGACATGAATTTATTCTTCTCTTATTTTAAAGACTGGTTACAGTTTACACAGCATTTTTCATGCTTTAAGTGAAAGGAAGGGCAAAGAGAGTAAAGAGTGAAAGGTCATCCATATTTGTTCCAAACCGGAATTAAACCGGGAGGTGTAGCAGTTATGTGGTCACACAAACAGGTTGAGCCACCATGGTCCCCTCATGTATTTGTTACTTTGTTTATAGGGGACGCCTTAATGGTAATCAAATGCCTACCCTGGCAGTGTTGGTGCCATGTTCTATTTATTGAGACCACAGACTATTTATTCTATTGCTGTCCTCAAAACAGACCAAAGCTATCTAGCCAGGAGTGAGTAAAATATATAAATTGATAATAATAATAATAAAGCTTTATTTGTATAGCACCTTTCATGACATGAAATGCAGCTCAAAGTGCTTTACAGAGCAGAAAATGAAGCACAGTTACTTAACAGAAAAAATAAAATACACATGAATACAATAAAGCAGAACAATAAAAACATAAAACATTGAAGAACAATTTCAGAACAGTGTGGACGTCAATAGCATCAAAGAGATAAAAAAATAATTCAGCTAAAAGCAAGAGTAAAGAAATAGGTCTTGAGCTGTGCTTTAAAGCTATCCACAGAGGCTGCCTGTCTTAGGTGTAGTGGGAGTTTATTCCAAACTGTCGGTCCGTAGAAGCAGAAAGCTGCTTCACCATATTTTTTATATTTCATTTTAGGCACATCGATGGATAATAGGCTCTTGATTCAGAGAACAAATGTAACTTAATGTTCTAATTTCTCCAGTGTGTTTTCACTTGTGTCATCATGCAGTCAGAGAAAATAAACAATCCGCTCCAGAGACGAAAACATAAAAAGCGAGACTGATGGTATTAAAGTGCTATAGGACGGTCCACCAAACAGACATTGTCTAAACATTGACATGGGGCCAGGGAGAGAAGAAACACACATGGAAGTGTTTTTGTTTCCATTAAAGCTGCCTTGATTTAAAGAGAGCTGCTAATAGAGGGGTGGGGTGAAGAGGGGCCACTGTGGTGTGTGTGTGTGTGTGTGTGTGTGTGTGTGTGTGTGTGTGTGTGTGTGTGTGTGTGTGTGTGTGTGTGTGTGTGTGTGTGTGTGTGTGCGTGCAGTGTGTCTCTCCCCAAGACACAAACTACTGTAATATAAGAGAAAAAAAAACACTTCCATCCTTCAATCTCTTAATTGTCAGCAGTAATAAACTAGGTTTAGCACTTCCAACATTACGCTAGCAAAACCGACAAACAGAAGATATTTTCTCAGCAGGACCAACCAGGACATTAAAAAGCATAGAACCTGAAATCCAATGCCAAACGGGCAGACATTCAAGCAGTGCAATGCTTTCTCCTATTTCAATGCGAGGGTTTCAGAGTCTGGAAGCTCGCTTCTGAAGGCATGGAAAGCCACCCAATCAATGACAACCAGTGATTTAGGAGCAATACAGTAATGTACACTGTATGTGTTCTGCACTGCAGCACTACATCTACACATTACTTACACAACATCAACATCTAGCCATGAAGGTTTTCATAAAGGATGGAATGGTTCAGAACGCCTATATTTGATATCTGTCCATTAAGTATAGGAGGATATTCCAAATAGCAAGGATATTAAGATGGATGATAGCAACACCCATGTGATTACTTTCAGCCAACAGTTAAAATTGATCCTTAAAGGTTTTACAGACTTTAAGTAATCTGTCAATACACCAATGATGCTATACTAGAGTATAGCATCATGAAAGACTGTCAATGCCTCTAAATGTAGACATTTAGAGGCACTGTCAGAAAGTGAAGTTTGTTGTGCGAACAACAGTCAACTCAAGAATAACCACTGATATTGACATTGATATGAGTGCCAGTATTTTGGAACAATAGGCCACAGATCACTTTTTGGTTTTGGTTCTCCAACAGATGTCCTCTATACTGAAGTAAATCAATAAAAAGAATATAACCTGTTACACTTACACATCAAGTTTGACAGTCTTTCATAAAAAAATTAAATTGAAAGAATCACTGTCCCATCATTCATCAGCCCTCTCTGTTTTTGCAGACAAAGCGTTACGTCATCAGCAAGCATTCTGCCCACTGGCAAGCTGACGTCCAGTACAGTACAGTACAGTACAGTACCACCAACAACGGTGAACTGGAAGTGATTTCCCACCAAGCGTGAGCCTTTCTGTGAATTTGTCCCATCACTATCCAGCAACTGCTGCATGGGAAGATATGAAACATTAAGGAAGTGATGCATGTGCCTCTGTGACACTTTAAGCAGTGTTCACAGCCTATAGAGGTGACTCACTGAATTTGTGTCATCTGAACCTATTGGCACACATGTGCTTTCCAAGCTGCAAATGCAAATAGGACACAAGCATTATAGAACACATGTAGAGTATTAAAGATGGTCCACCTTGAGGCAGCAGTAGATGAATGGACGTAGCAGTAAACAAGGTTCACCTTAAAAACAGTTTTCAATGGACAATCATTTTCATACTGTATATAGTTTTTAGTTTAGATTCTTTGTGTGTACTTATTTCGCGGAACTTATTGGGATGCATCAGCAGCACAGTATTGAACTTCTTCTACATGTCAGTTTATCTGTATTATTAAATTATGTTTTGAATTATTATGTTGTTAATAAAAAGGAAAAGGCTATCCAGCCCAATATTATTATTGCGACCGAAGGTCGCATATACTCTGAAGAACCGTGTCGCTTGAGTGTCCTTCCGTACCCCTGTGATGTCAGTGTGATGTCAGCGAGTTGTGACATCACTTCCTGTACGGGGCGGCTACACGAAATGTGGATAACACTATATATGGAGATAGTCCAGTCCATCATGTCATATGGGACTACCGTCATAGACAGTAGCCAAAAGAGAAGGATACACAAGACTAAGAAAGACAAAAAAAGGAGGAGGAGGATAAAGATACCAAAAGGAGAGCGAAGAAAGGGTGGATGAGGTACAATGTGTCTCAGAAAAGAAAAGGAAGTGGCAACGGGGCGGCTAGATAAAGTTATTAGGCCTGGATCCGACTTTAAGTCGACGCACAGGATTCCAGAAGTGTAGCGCTTATTCGCTCTTGTATCAAACTGGTACTCGAAACGTTCTTAGAATTTAATATATATTTTCTAAAGTAAATATGGGGGCGGCTGTGAAAAAAAGAGAAGAATAAAAAAGAAAAAAAGGAGGAGGAGGATAAAGATACCAAAAGGAGAGAGAAGAAATGGTGGATGAGGTACAATGTGCGGTATCCTCCTTGTCAAGCTCGACGTTGGTCATTTGGACCTATACATGGAGAAATGGAGCGAACCTGTTTGGCCTAAACATGGAGATGTGGTACAGAATGACTCATATATGGGCATAAAAAGTATGTCATGTGACATCACTTCCTGTACAGACAGTCAGACAGACAGACAGCCATTGACTCCGGCCTAACAATGGCTACTGTCTATGACGGTAGTCCCATATGACATGATGGACTGGACTATCTCCATATATAGTGTTCTCCACATCTCCATGTTTAGGCCCTATTGCTCACACCCTAGGTGGGGTTGGCGATAGGGCCTTTCTGTGTGGAGTTTGCATGTTCTCCCCGTGTCTCCTAGGGTTGATACCCTCACAAAAACATGAACAAACTCCCCCCAGAATGATAACAACTAGAATCGTCAGAGAAACGCTGTGGTTGGCCAGATAGTCAAGAATTGGCGCATGTCACCCTGAGGTCGCATTCCACCCTCAGGTGTCTTACTAGTATTGTTAATATAGCCCAAAACGTATTACATTCCAAAAATAATAATAATTCTAATAAGTTCCATTAAACCTTTTACAAAATTGTTGTTATGTTATGAGTTCACAATTGTATACATTTTGGGGCGATTATTGCCTTTGACCCATTGTTACAATTTGGTTTCTTATTACATTTCAGGCTGTATAGTAGTCCATTAATTTGAGAGTGGAGCCAAAGCTATACAATCAGAAGCCAATTTGTGCCGTCCCTCTGCAAATGCTGTGACAGCCATATTTCACTGCAAGCATTTTAATGGGCTTTGGAGACACACCGGCACAAGGCTGAAACCATCATCTGACCCCTATACAGACAAGCAGCATGGTAATTAGGAGAAATGGGAATAAGAAAAGGAGAAAGTAACATTGACAGAATGACAAGAGATAGAAACACAGTAAAGTACTCAGTGTTAATATCCATGTGTAACTCTGAGGGTGTACAAATGTATCCTTATGGGTCCATTTGGATCCATTTGTTCACTCTCTGTGTTAAATTAACTCTGAGGCTACTAGCAGCCAGCAAAAAAGCAATTACAAGATTGTGGTATAAAGATGACCCTCCGGGTTGTGAGCAGTGGCTGTGCATTGTGGAGGAAATATTTGTAATGGAGAGATTTACACACAAACTCAGATTGCAAGAAGACCTATTCTTGGAGAAGTGGGAAAAATGGACTGTGTATAACACACATCAGGATGACACCATCACTGAACTTTGAAAAGGACTGAAAACAGACATTTGAAATGAATATTGTGAACCCTGTGCTTGTATGTATGTGTGAGAACTGCAAATAAAGATTTAAGTTTAAAAAAAAAAAATTAACTCTGAGGATTTCTTCAGTGTACACGTTGTACTCACAGAAGCCAATTCCTGTCTCTGCTTACTCCCGGTACAGTTCCTACAGCTGACTTCCTTTCATGCCATGAAGCTGAAGAGCTCAACCCTCTGACACCTGTCCCCCTGAGCCGCTATCTCTCTCAGCATGTGGGTGTGTTTGAGAGTGTGTGTAGGCACGCACGCCCCAGCCCGCAAACCCCTGCTCCGCTGGTCCACAGCGCGATCCCACTCGGCAGGACAACAACACAAACGGCAGCTCTCTGCTCCTCCTGACACACAGTGCAAAGTCCTCCCTTCGTGGGACTCAGAGAGAGAAGGGACGCCGCGATGTCAACATCTGAGCTGTTGGAGGTGGAAGATGAAAGGTGGTGGTTTGAAGGATTCCTAGACGGGACAGCGATCACCCCCTCCATTTTGTCCTCTCTCCTATCCCACCGTTGTGTTGTCTCATATTTGTTCCTTTTTTCAAATTCTGTCTGGCTGCCTTTCCGCGTGGCCTGTGACTGAATACAACTTTCTTAATGCTCAGTAGTTTGCAGAATGAAAGCACGCGGGAAATGGCCGATAGAGGGGAAAGAAATCTGTGTTCCTGATCCTCTTGATTCCTGAACCTCCTCACCGTGTGCTTTCTCGGTCCTTCGCCACATGCTATTCTCTCTCCCTTTTTTTCCCTCTTCCTCTTTTC
>NC_137826.1:24663399-24713798 GCF_963921795.1 Nannobrachium achirus | reverse complement strand
TATCCTTGTTACTGTTGCAACCTGCACTTCTGCCAAAATGGAGTAATGACGTGGAATGAAATTCTGATACTGCCCCTCGCTGTTACAGAACAGCTACACAGGAAATAAAGAAATGTGTTGAGTTGTTAAAAGCCACCGCTAAGCCAATACTGTCCCGTCCTACTATCCTGAAATAGCATTAAACAAGACACTCTGAGCTTTGAGACATATCCTTCAATTACTGGAGCTGCAGAGGATCAAAATATCAAATCATTTTCTACTACGAGTCTAGCTATAAATATCAGATGATAATCCAATGGTGACCCAGTTCATTCAGCTCTCAACTCTGTCACTATGCCGGTGACAGTTTGAACTGATTTACCGACACGGCCAAAGCCACATGTGAGAAGGTCAAAGGTTGTCCTGGCAGCAATCATAATGGAAGTTCAAGACAGTAAGACAAGACAAATCTTTATGTTCTATCCTTCTTGGACTCAATTAATTAAGGTAAAGCAATACATATTCCTGTTCATTTTTCTTTTGCCGATTTCCACAGGAAAAGTAAAATCCAAGGTATTTTTTGTAAGCAAAGACCTTTATCTAAATTCCAGGGGCTGGTCTTGAGGGATTGATGAAATGTTTATACAAAGTTAAATGTTTAGAACCTGCGGGGCCCGGCAGAAGCTACTGTAAGGTTGCATACACATTCTCAATAAAATACTGTATTAGTATTGCATGTATGTAGTATGGTTCTTCAGAACCATGCACCGTTCATCAGTTGCGCGATCAGAATTTAACATGAGTACGTAAACGTACTGCATTGGGATGATCACTCGGGTATATCACAATCATGCAGTGGTTTACAAGAACTAAAACAAAAGCACAAACGTATTGGTATTCATTTATGTTGGCCAAAGAGTCAGGAAGGTGGACTATAGGACAGTGGTTCTCAACCTTTTCAGGCCGCGACACCCAAAATAATCATATTTTAACTAGGGACCCCCCACCCTGACGAGCACTAAGAGTTGATAGATCGGCTATTTTCACAATTTCTGCCTCTAATATTTGACAATTTGGCTAATTTTTAATTTGCCATTTTAGAAGTATTAAAAAGTCTTTAAATTGCCGCTTTAGAAATGTGCAGATACCCTCCATACACTTAAACTCTATGCTGGTTTGTTTACTGTTGAGTGAGAAAACTATGTTGCACATTAAGTTAATCATCCGGGGACCCCCCAAAATTATTTGGCGACCCCCCAGGGGGTCCCGACCCATAGGTTGAGAACCACTGCTATAGGAGATGGCAAGAGTACTGATTTGCTGGAGTGGGTCTTCTTCACCACTATTATTCTTGCACAGTGGTATTTTAGTCAGACTGCAGAACTGGGGGTTTCAAGCACAGAAATGCCCGTGGGGTTTTACTGCAGTATTTCAGAGTGGAAGGAGGAAGAAGAAAGGTGCTACACCTGCAATCCTTAGCAAAGCCATGTGGACGGGTCTACTGAGGGATTGAAGCTTGACCTGGGATGTAAACACTGTGAGAGACTGCTGTGTGTGGATAAGACTACAACTCAGAGGTTTGACAAAACACCAATCCCCTAATGACTAATAGACATTTTGCTTGCTCTAGTATACAGCACATGCACTGCCCACCCCTCTGTCTCTGTCTCTCTCTGTCTGTCTCTCTCTCTCTCTCTCTCTGTCTCTCTCTGTCTGTCTGTCTGTCTCTCTCTCTCTCTCTCTCTCTCTCAATTCAATTTTAAAGGGCTTTATTGGACACAAGATTGCCAAAGTAGAAGTGCAGACCATACAATACGATCAATCGATAAGCACATTCCCACTACGCCGAGGAAGAAATGCCACACCTGGTGGAGACCTGTGCTCGGAAGATCACTGCTTCTAGTTGGTCATGTTTTCAAACTCTCTCTCTCTAGGGGAGCACACACCGGCTGCGGGCGACTGCGCAGCGTAGCGTCGCAGTATTGACGCGTGTGAAGTGCCGCGCTTAAGCACTAACTGGATGCGGGGCACTGCCGTGCGGCGCATCCATTTGGGGAAAAACATTTTCGCCGCACGGCAGCACCTAGAAACAGAACAGCGGCTGTGTGGGTATGTTCATTGAAAATAATGGAGGTGGCTGTTTTGACGTGCACCATCCACAGCCGGTGTGCGTTCCCCTTCTCTCTTTCTCTCCGACACACACACACACACACACACACACACACACACACACACACACACACACAATTGTGTTTGTAGATAATGTATGGAAAGCATTATAAATCGACTAACAGTAAACAATCTATGTCCTATTCACTAGTGACCACACCAATCCATTTACATGTCATGGTATGAATGTACAGAATGTCAAAAACCATCTTGTGCGGTCACTACACAAAACTCCAATTTGTTTCTCTCTGTCCATAATTCATTTCTTGAGGCCAGGGAGGGGTAAGGCATTCCAAAGATGGCTTCAATACTCCTGGAGTGAACTCGTTCCCCTAACAGCCAGCTCAGCACTTTGGGGTTCCCACTTCCTGGACATTATGCACAGAAGCCCCCCCCCTCCCTCCCTCCCTCCCTCCCCCCATGTGTACAGTAAATTCCTTGGTCTTAATTTAACCAGAAGAGTGCAGTGGTGGAAAAAGTACTCACATATAGAAATACTCTGTTACAAGTAAAAGTCCGGAATTCAAAATGTACTTGAGTATGAAGTATGAAAGTATTGTCATCAAAATGTAGCTAATCTACAAGCTCACAACGCGTGAGCTTCGGCTATTTTCAAATAGGTATAAAATAGTAGCCTCGCAACAGCCAGACTCTCCCAGGGGAGAGTCTGGGAGTTCTCCATAGACAACGCTTTACGCAATGACGTAATTACTCACTTTGACTGACAGGTCCAGTCAGTAGTCATCAGCGCATCAAAACATCGTCGGCAGAACAGCAAATACGTCTTTTCCAGACAGAAATTCCAAAAGTACAAACTGTTGTTCTTTTTAAAGTTCTGAGATGCTGTTGATTTCGGATAAAAGTTCGCTTAATACAGCTTTTATTTGTGATTTGTGAACTCGCGTCGGGTATGGGGGCCGCCATGTTTGTTTTCAAAATGTGAGAGCTGCTGCAGCCGCTCGACCAATCAGGAGCGGTGTGAGGCGGGTCGCTCCAAATGCAGCCTTTTGATTGGAAATTAGAACATAAGTTCTCATAAAGAGACTCGATGGGAGGGACACCAGACCGAGAAAGGAAGCACATTGGTGATGACGTAGCTCAGGTTGGCTTGCAAGGCTAATAAAATAGGGCTTTATGTATGTTATAATTTATATCTGCAAAGTAACTAGTAAAGTTTTCAAATAAATAGTGGAGTAAAAGTACAATATTTTGGATCTGAGTGGAGTAGAAGTAAAAGTACTGGAAATTGGAAATACTCAAGTTCAAATACCTCAAAATACCACCCATTTTCAACATTGAACTATGTCATTGATATACCTTTGAGTTGTTATGTGGGAATAAGAAAAAGATATAAAAAACATATTTAGTTACTTTACACAGCTGGAAGAGCGTATAAATGGAACAGGTCTATTTTGTTCCATTTGCAGTCTCTTCAGAGTCAAATTTATAACAAGCATTACTGTGTTGGAAAAGGTTGAACGTCTTGTTATCACACTTCAAATTCCATACAGATAAAAGTATCAGTACCTGAGGGAAAGTTCATACAGGACACCATTTCAACAAATGGAATGTCTGGCTGTCAGTTTGCAAATAGACGATTATAAACAACAAAAAACAGATCTAAAGTTGTTGTCATGATGACATCACATCACATATTGCACTACTGTTTCACAATCTCGGCCGGTTCCAGGGTATTATATAATCCATGTCTTTCATCCTATACAGTCAATTAACAAGGCATACTCTTATGTAAAACTATTGGGGTCTAAACAAAACTATGTGAAAACAAATGTTGAAAAGGGAAAATAATCTAAAAAAACGTGACATATTGTGTTTATAAAAAACAAAAATCATCTGGTTTCATCTGGTTCCCTTACATATATGAATCATATAGATGAAGTCATAAAAAGGGGTTGTATGTTGCTCTTCTACACATTGTGAAATGTGACATAAAGGTCAAACTCATCTTCAACCAGAAGGAGAACCCTTTTACACTTTGACATATTTGTCCAACAATGAAGACAGCCATATGCTGTTAGGAACAGGAGGAGGGGTGTGTGTGTGTGTGTGTGTGTGTGTGTGTGTGTGTGTGTGTGTGTGTGTGTGTGTGTGTGTGTGAGAGTGAGGCAGGGGTCCTTTGTCTCCCTTTAACGAGGGCGGGGTGTATCAAGCGGTTAGGTCATCCTCTGCTGATGAGCAGTGGAGAGATCTCCTGCAAGTTCTGGAGTGTGTGACATCATCTCTTGTATAAAAGGTATTCCTTATTCCTTCAACGTTTTCAGGCCGAGGACCCCTTAGTTGAGAGAGAGAGACGAAGTAGGGACCCCCGCAACCTCTTCATAGATTCCATAGTTCCATTGTTTGACAGCACAATGTTTTCAGATATTTAACCACTTGAACCATCAATACTTGCCCTTGCCTTATATATTATCTGGACTCTGCTTCAATCGGTGATAACATTAGGATCTTCACAATTCTCAGCTTAGAGAATCTTACAGATCTAAAGGTTTAGCAAGGGAACTGCTTACTGAACACTATACTGTATGAATTTACTGGGTTCGGAGGCTTTTAACTAAGCCAAGGTGTAGCTTCAAAACACAACTTTACTTATTGCGACCGTTAGGGAGCAGTTTACTATGAAAACCTCCACCGGCCGTCCGTCCGTCCGTCCGTCCGTCCGTCCGTCCGTCACGTTTTGTGACCATCAACAAACGTCACACCTTTGTTGATGTTTAAATCGAAGAGTCTTGGTCAAATACTTCTGTTGGTTTCTGCACTGATCATTTATACAATTCAGCTGTGTTTGCTCGTGTCATCATGATGAGGTCATAAATCAGCCATGCCCAAATATAGATTTTACGGGTTTACATGCTTACTCAGTTATTCGTTATGTGAAAGTCCTATGACGTCTATGATATCTGACATCATCATACATACATTCCCTTTTATGCCCATAA
This sequence comes from Nannobrachium achirus, assembly GCF_963921795.1. NCBI lineage: Eukaryota > Metazoa > Chordata > Actinopteri > Myctophiformes > Myctophidae > Nannobrachium > Nannobrachium achirus. The sequence continues at coordinate 24,708,693 of NC_137826.1, read as the reverse complement.
ATGGAGATCCCCTCTGTAGAACCAGCCACTGACATCACTGTAATGTCAGGGGAACCAAATCCCTTTTATGCCCATATATGGAGATCCCTGTGATGCCAGGGGAACCAAATCCCTTTTATGCCCATATATGGAGATATGGAGATCCCCGTGTTGCCAGGGTAACCAAATCCATTTTATGCCCATATATGGAGATCCCTGTGATGCCAGGGGAACCAAATCCCTTTTACGCCCATATATGGAGATCCCTTATGTCATCAATATTAAGCCCATATCTGTGAATATCTTTGGGTACCAGATGTCTCCATATATGGTTAAATGGTCCGATATACATCACTGGCCAGAAGACCAAGAAATGGTGCAACCTCGCCCTTTGCTTTTCTCCCTTAGGCATCTTACTGGTAGGTAGTTTAATGAGGAATGCAGTATGGTGGTAGGTAGGTAGTTATGGCCTTTGATGTAAGATTTTCACTTTCTAGGATAACTATATTTGCTATTCCCAGATGATGCCCTTTTAGGGTACCCCTCATGCCCATATATGGAGATCCCCAGGCTTTACTAATTAACATAAGTTTTATGCCCATATATGGAGATCATTGTCCCAATGTCATCAGATATATGGGCATAAATGGACACAGGCAAACTAGATGGGCTGTATGGATATCCAGATGTGTGATGTAAGTGTTTTATTCCAAATGTGGCACCCCACAGACATATTTCCAGAAACAAAATCCCTTTCATGCCCATATATGGAGATTTCTGATGTCATCAATCCCAGGCCCTGTAAAAAACATGGTTGCTATGGTAAACAGTTGGTTGCTAGGGTAAACAGTTGGTTGCTAGGGTAAGAAAACATGGTTGCTATGGTAAACAATTGGTTGCTAGGGTAAACAGTTGGTTGCTAGGGTAAAAAAAACATGGTTGCTGTGGTAAAAAGTTGGTTGCTAGGGTAAACAGTTGGTTGCTAAGGTAAAAAACATGGTTGCTATGGTAAACAGTTGGTTAGTAGGGTAAACCTTCAATGATTTTGACATCTTGTTACTAATCTGTCGGTAGATAATGCCGGTCTTATATAAGGGTAATTTGTGTACGGTGTGATGTCATACTGATGTCAGCAGTGTGACAGGAGATAAGCGACCAACGGTCGCTTATCTCCCGATTAGGGAGTCTTACTGGTTAATATATAACCTACAATGTCAACAACGTGCTTCTGAAAAGGACAGGCTGGCTGAGTGTAACTCCAATAGGGTGTCCTCGGCAGCAATGCCATGATTGATGATGTATTGGGTCCTGATGGGGGAGGGAGTTCATTTATGTGCAACGCTCTCCTCCTTTGTGAGCATTGTGTTGTGATGCTCAGCATGGAGGAGTGGCAGCAGGGAGGGAGGGAAGAATGGGTGGATGGGTGGATGGATGGGTGGATGGATGGATGGATGGATGGATGGATGGATGGTAGGGCATTCACGAATAGTGATTTTTAGTATTCTAATTATTCGACCTCAAAGTATTCGAATAGTCGAATATTCTACAGGACTGGCCAAACTGTCAAATATTAAGTAAGCAAGAGGCGAACATTGTGAAAATAGCCGATCTACATGCTCACAACGCCTCGCAACGCGAGGCGTTGTGAGCATGAAGATCTGCTATTTTCACAATATGTATCTGCGGAACCGAGTCAAGTGCTTGTCAGGGTGGGAGTCCCCAGTTCAAATATGTTTATTTTGGGGGTCACGGCCTAAAAAGGTTTGAGAACCCCTGGTATAGAGCATTAACAAATTCATCCACCAGGGGCATTGACGACTCATTCTTATGACTTCCTATCTAGCCAAGCTTTATAAACTATATATATTTTTTAAAGAGAAAACAATAAAAAAGCGAATATTCGACTTCGGTGAAGAACGTCCAATAGTGACTTTGATATTCGAATATTTGGTGAATGCCCTAATGGATGGATGGATGGACAGATGCAAAAAAAGGTGGTCACGTAAAATTAGTTGAATCCCTAACTCTTTGAGTTACAAATAGATGCATTATTAACACTGAGGATTTTATTGTGTGTCTCCTCTCATCGATGTGTTTACACTGAGGTGATAATGTAACCTCCTTCTACCTACAAAGGGACTCCGTAGACAGTGTTTGCTGGCCTGGATGAATGGTTGAGAGTTGCATCAATCTTTATCACATGCATGAACGCACACATACATACAAAGCCAGCCCCCCTCCGCCCCTCTCCCCATCTGACACACGCGCGCATGCACACACGCACACGCACACACACACACACACACACACACACACACACACACACGCTAAAGGCTACTGATCTGAGTTCTGCTGTTAACACCATGGGCACAGCCATTACGGGAGTAGGCATACGTAAGCATAAATCTACACATACACACCAGTAAGACTCCCTAATCGGGAGATAAGCGACCGTTGGTCGCTTATCTCCACAAATAGGCCAAAAGTTTGTTTTACCAATTATTACACTCTATGTGAACATTTACATCAACAAATCCCAAGTACTATGCAGAACGACCCATTTCAAGTTTTTAATGTACAACAATATTTAGAAAATAGGTCTACAAGCTGACAGTCCTCGTCCCTTATATTCCCATAGGTTATATGGAGATCTCAGTGTTTGTCAGTCCTTGTTCATTTATGCCCATATATGGACATCTCTATATCTACTGTAACAGTCCTTGTCCCTTTATGCCCATATATGGAGATCTCTTAACTGTAAGTCCTTGTCCCTTTTATGCCCATATATGGATATTCCTGATGTCATCAGTATATGAACATATATGGGCTTTCTGATATGCCCATATATGGAGATCTCTTAACTGTAAGCCCTTGTCCCTTTTATGCCCATATATGGATATCCCTGATGTCATCCGTATATGCCCATATATGGGCTTTCTAATATGCCCATATATGGAGATCTCTGTATCTCCATATATGGGTATAAAAGGATACTTCAGGTCTGACATCAGGTTTGTTTATATTGGGTTGCTAGGTTTGACATCACAAACTCTATGGGCCATCTGACCTAGAAATCTATATTTGGGCATAGATGACTCATCGTGACCTCATCACACGTCGACCGCACGTGTGACGTGCGGTCGACCGCACGTGTGACCGACGGACGGCCGGTGGAGGTTTTCATACTAAACTGCGACCTTACGGTCGCAATAAATAGAGACACAGCTAAATTCACTCTACTTACATAAAAGCACATGGGAATGCCAACAAACACATTTCTGACTGAAATGAAAGTAATACATGAATCTATTTGCAATTAATAGTATTGTACTGCATACACTGCATACACAGTAACACACATACCTAACACTAACACACACACCAGCCTCAGAATGTCTGCTGTCTCACATGGACACCATGCAGTCAAACATATCGTCACTTTCGGGCAGAAAGTTTCAAATTTGTACGTTTTTTCGCAAAGCAAAGCCCTGCTTCATCATAGAAGGCCATCGCACAAAGGTAGTGAAAACAGCAGATCTACAAGCACACAACGCCTCGCGGTGCGAGACGTGGTGTGCTTGTAGATCAGCTGTTTTCACTTGTTTAAATCATTTTTAAAATGATAAACGCAAAACGAACGGTTTTGGACATACAAGGTTTTCACCCGACAACGACGATATGGTACTTGTGTGTGTGTTTGCAGTTTGCACGTGTGTGTGTGTGTTGTGGTCATAAAGGGGGCAACTGGATATGTTTAATTTAAAGAGCTGACAAGACTAATGGGTGGAAAATGCTGTCACCACTTGAGGAGTACTTGAAGTTCAACCACACACAGAAAAATGTCAATTCAAAAAAGCAAAACAAAGTCAACACTTAAAGCTAGTGTATAGCCTAATTGACTGGTTTGGGGAATAAAAACAAATACAATATCCCTTTTAATCAAATGAATTGACTGGTTGACAGTACCACAGATCCTAAACACCAGTCCATACTGCATCTGTAATGAACGTCAATCAATCCATTGGTTCGGTTATTCATCCTTTGTTTGTTTTTTGCTTCATGTCATCCATGTTCAGTTTCACTGTTAGAACTAATAAAATGACATTGCTTGATACTTTTCCACGCCATTTTACAGACTGTGCAACACACGATGTCTCATACTCTGACGTTGCGAAAGGAAGGAGAGAGAAAACACACAGTCCCACCAACATTGCACTGCTTGTACGCGTATGAGTGAGTCACAAATAAACCCCCCCTAGATTCTTGATTCAGTTATAGGGTACAACTGAATTTATTATGTTAAAATAGAACTTCAAATTGTTGTATTGTTCAAGTGACGTCAGCTAGCTCAGGACAAATCTTACTCAAGCATGTTACTAAGGAGGGCTATGTCTTTCCAGAGGGTATTGTGAAATCCAATCCAGAACAATAATTGTAGAAAAGAACATTATAGTCAAGAAATGAAATATCTGCACTTGAATTCCTTGAGTTGCATTTGGTAGCACACGGACCCATCCTAAATGTGTATGAGCAAAAGTTTCAGGCTTAACATGCTTCCTTTAACAAGTTTGGCAAACCTTACTATAAACAGTAAACACATAAAAGGCAGTTTTTAGCCAGTGTTGGCATTCACTCAGCAGACAAGGCTGGAGAAATCGTGTTCGTCCAAACATAACATTGCAGCCTGAAACCAGAGAACGGTGGACATTACAAGTGCAAAACGAGAGGGAGTGCCACTTCCTACTAAAGTACTGCTAAAAACCACAGTGGCTGAAGCCATGTTTGCTCAGTGCCAGTGAGCATGCACAGCTGGGAGCATAATTAAGTACCACTCTACTGAGAGGGAAATATTCACTTTAGCAAGAGATATTCATTTGCTATATGTACATTATTCAGTGAATGATGACAGACAGACACATGCTGAGTATTCCTAGATTTCAATTTGCTGACCAAAGATCAGGGAGAGATTTTGGCAAAGATCCGACCACTGGACTTCCCTATTTGTAATAAAAAAAGTTTAGTTGAATGCTGACCTCTACTGGACATTGCACAGTATTACATGTATCATCTGGGACTGGAGTGGATTCTTGTTCAAGGCTTAGTGGTAATGCCAAATACAACAAAAGCTTAGCTTTCAAGATTCAGAGTCTGGAAGACATAGAAACAGTCACACCAAAACCTAAGAGACAATCAAACAAAAGATCCTTCATCTTGGATGAAGGAGTGTTTGCTTCTCCAAGTGTCCAGTGATAGCAAAGAACAACAGGCGATGCATCCTTCAGAGATCACTTTCCCCTCTTGGCAAACTGCCACGGTTCCAGGGTGCCAGGCTTCTCTGTTTCCACCAGAGCATTCATAGGCACTTCATTAGTAATACCAAAACACTGCCTGGACCAATGGTCACTGAGGAAGGTAAAGGTCTTTTGGTACCGTTTAACCACTTAAAACTCTAAATACTTAAGTTGACCTGAAACCCCCAGGCCCCAGGGGTACAATACTTGGCCATCTAATTTGTTCCCTCTAAAAAAAATGAAAATAGCTGATCTACAAGCTCAAAACACTCCGCTGAGCTTGTCGATCGACTATGTATATTCTCCAATCGATCATACGGACGCTAGGGTTCAGGTTATGAATGTGCATTCCTTGATGTGATTTGTGGAAGGATGCTGTTTCAAAAAGGTCTGCATAACAGCTGACAGGCCTAGAAGGGTTATTGTTCGTGTTTGTGTATTACCTTCAACATTGTGGTGGTCAACACACTGTACATCCTTATTGTTAATTGAACTCTACAGAGTTAAATGAACACTGATGAGAACGTTGCTGTGCGCAGGGAGCCAGTAAGACCAATGTTAGATAATGTAATACCCTGTTTCTTGGTTCCCTTCATCTTATCAGAGGCATGAATTACCCATTGTGTCCTGAATTCAAGATGAGAGACACAACAACTATTGTACCGAGGTGGTGTATGCTCTAAGAGCATCACTGTATTCTAATGTCTGACTCTGAATATGTTCAGAAGAAAACTAAGTGGCAATACCACTACTTTTTATTATCTACCTAAAATTGCAGCTCCTGTTATCACTTCACGTTCGAATGCAGCCTTCTGATGTTGGCGTGTTAGTTACATTTATATTAGTTATATATAACTACCAGAGGGTGAAGCAGAACCTCTGTGGTGGTTTAGATTTGTGTATGGATACCAAGTTACAAGCTACAAGTGAATTCAAACAATTGTGGGAAAATAATTCTACAGTACTTCCTCATTATCACAGTTTTTGTTCACTCCACCTGTTCAGAAGACCAGCTAGCAGAGGTTGTATTTGACTTCAGTTGACAGGGTCATTACTGTAAACAACTAAACCTCCAAACAGGCAAAACGAAAAACACTGTAATCTCAGCTAGTATTAACAATAACAAAGCGGATATTTCCCCAAAAACACCAGTTTCAACATGTGTAGCATCATTTCTATGAGAACACTGCTGGAAGAAAACTGCCAAGGTGTTCAAGGAACAGTATCCTCTTCCTCTATTATTATCTGCACAGAATATTCTCACTGCCACATCAACTCCATGGGCTGCTGCAACATAATAATCTCACCCAAAACTCAGCACCACATCCTTAAAGTTAAATGCTGTCGTACAGTGGTTCTCAAACCTTTTAATTTCAAGGACCTCCAAATTAATATGTATTTATTTGGTCATGGACCCCATCTGAAACGATTTTTTGGAAAATAGAAGTCTTGGGTTCTTTCAAATAGCCAATGTATACACAGGGCTAAAGTGTTTTTTGATGAAGATTTGCCCCCACTTTGAGAACCACTGCTGTAGTATTCCCCAAAAGAAAAAGGTCTTTACCTGAATTGTGCCGAAGTCCACATTCTCGTAGTGAAAGTGAGCGCACTCTGCCAACTTTGGGAAGTGGCCCTTGGTGAAGCAGAGTCTGAAATGCAAACACACAGAAGCACATCAGTGTGAGCGCTGCACCCACACACATCATGATGGACAGAGTGTGTATATACAAGACGACGGGGAAGGTAGATGGGAAGGAGTCTGAGCAGAAATAGACTCAGAATGGAAAGAATTCTGTGAGGAAACGAAGGCAATAAAAGAGCAAGTAAGGAGCAATAAATAGACATGTATACAACAGGAGAGACATGAGAGAGATGTGGCTGATGGACAGAGGCAGGTGTGAGTGTGTGTGTGTGTGTGTGTGTGCGTGCGTGCGTGCGTGATGTGTATGTGAAAGTGTGTGTTAAGAGCCTGCGGTCCACTCACTTCTTGACGTTCTTGACCTTCATGCTGGCCGTGCTGCTGCTACAGGAGCGCATGAGCGGCTCCGCTCTCAACTCTGGGATCTCTGCACTCCGTGCCTGAGACACATGGACACAGACATTAAAGCTTGACCTTTGACCTCTTTGTGAACATTCCAACATTCTACATTAGTAACGCCTAATTTATAATACTCAGTCCTGATGTTGCTTTCTATGCTAAAATGTTGTTTTGGTAATGTGTTATCCTGTGTTATGACATGCCATTAACTCAAAACACTCCTGATGAAGGTTCAGAGGGACTGAAACGTCTGTCACTTTGAATAAAAGATGACGCTGCTGAGCGAGAGCAGTGTGCATGAACTTTTTGTCCATAAAACACTTTTTCATGATTGCTCCAGTTGTCACGATCCAACGCACCTGCATCTGAACCAAGTGGATGTGCGAATATTTCCTTTGCATAGATGCCATTAACTCTGTCACTGACATTTTATTTCAATGTTGAAACTCTGGACTGCAAGGCAGTTGACATTAGAGTATAAAACTATTCTGGATATTCTTGAGTGTGTTTTGTTTTATTTTATTAATAATAATTATTATTTACATACATTGGTTTTGTTTTACAGCAATGACATAATGCTATTCTACCGTGTTTCCAGACAACTGGCACCTCCCTTTCTCTCTTACCTGTTCCAGTATTGTAGCTTGGGCAAATTGCTGCTATTGATCATTGAGGAAACAGAACCAACTTTATTTACAGCCAGCTGTTCTACATGCCCATGGCTACACAGATCATAAGCCCCGTTTTCACTGAGTCAAACTTCTGGAAGTTTTTTCCAAAATGACGGCAATTTTGAAATTCACGCCATGTGAAAACGGCCACTTATTTTGTCTTCCGTGAGTTTTGGTGTCCCAAACGTGACGGGAAAATACCTAGTAATTTTTGCCTAAAGTCCCGGCAGAATAGAAATATCCCCACAGTGAAAACGGCATACCGTGATTTTTACTTTTTTCGGACAAGCAGGTGCACGCAAGGAGCCAATATTAACAGTTAAAGCATTGTAATTGGGATTGAAAGCTTCAGAATCCATATTGCATTCGAATGTTATGTAAGCCAGCCAAACACAGAAGACAGACGTCGAGAAATGCAAGCTTAATGCTAGATCAATGCATGGTTCAAAATTATTCTATAGCCTATTTGTAATTAAGCTGTGTGGGTTTTGATACAAGTCCGCTCTGGAGACAGGAGCGCGATGCGCTCGTAATGTGATAAAAGCTGGAATCTTTACCAACTTTTTTTACGCTGCTATAGCCTATTTTTTGTCTGAGTGAGACACAATGCGCTCATTTAAATTGGCCTATGCTGTGATGAAAGTTGGAAGCTACCAACTCAAAGAGCGGCATCATTAGTTAATAGTTTCTCGTCGTAAAGTGTTTTACTGAGCAGCGAGCGAGTGGATGACCAGCATCCATCGGTGACACGTGAAGAAAAAAAAACAAGCCCACAATCCCACATGTGCAACACGTTGCATAAGCGATCCTTTCTGAACCTTATGTGACACACATAAGGTTCACATGTGTTGTTTCATGAAGAATATTTCTTGTAACTTGTTAAATCCATTGGTGAGAGAGAAAAGGAGAGACGAACAGACGTGACTCGCTGCTGCTTTAGCAAGCGACCAAGCGTCCAGACGCAGACGGTGTGGTAAGCACTGGTTGCCATGTTTGCTAATTATAAGCGACTATGGTCTTGATTTCCGTAAAGTTGCTTGTATGTATTGATCGTTTCTGGCTGCTTTTTATTTGTTGTGATCTTTTAGATCGGTAATTGTCAAGTAGCTGATGTGGCGATGCTTATAGTTTTAAATTGCTTTTGTGGCCTAGATAATATCACTTTTTGGGGCTTATTTTCGTACACCTGGTTGCTTATTTCTCTCGCAAAGTCTGGCAACACGGAGTTTCATTCCGTGACGGTTTAGTAGTGAAAACGATGTATTTTATGGCGATGCCAGCATTTTTGCTCATGTGAAAACACCCAAAAAACAAAACTCCCGGCAAGTTGAAAATGATTATGCTAATTATTTTGCAGGAAAAATTCCGGAACTGTAGTGAAAACATGCCTATAGACTGTCAAACAAGCTGGGAAAGCTCAACCAAGGTCGACTCAGTGACGCATTGGATCAGGCCAGCTCAAAACTAACCGGGAAATCGGAACTAATGGAGAGATCCTATTTGTTCCGAGATATTACAGAACGACCCGGACACCAGTCCTTCTAATCCTAATGTAAAGTATTGTGAATGTAGTGCTGCATTCTTGGGTGTCCTTCTTGGGTGTCCTTCATCACCACAAGATTATTTTCCTACTCCAGGACACCCGTGCGCATCTTTTGAACCCTTCCGCGAGCAAATCCGAGCAACATGGAATATTATGATAAAAAAAAAAGTGTGGCAGGGAACGACATACTGTATGTCGAAAAACAATGTTGGCAGTAAATGAGTTAAGAGCTTGTCCCACTCTGGCAGCTGTAAACTTACCAAAAGAATAAGAGACCAATAGATAATAAATAATAAAGATGAATAGGAAACATAGCATCAGAGACGATCCAGAGCAAATGAGGTAAAGTGGGAGAAAAGTACAAGATTGTGAAATCCTGTCAGTGTTCAGCTTGTGGTCTAGACTCCCACTGATAAGGAAGATGGTATTCAGATTAAGCCCAGGATTTTTACACAAACAAAAAAACAGCAACACACAAGCTATTACGTACTGCACTGCTGCACTATAGCAGTTGTTATAACAGTTTGCCTCTGGGCACCAATACAAATCAGCCCAACAACATACCATAGCTTTAAATCTCGCTGTGAAATAGAGCTGAGCCTCAGCTAGCCCGCCACAGGCACATTCCAATATGCAAGTTTTGATTTGAGAAATTGTGTGATATTCATGGCATGTGAAAGCTGAATACAGTCAGAATGTGCTGGAAACGATGCTGCATCTTTGCAGACAATGATCAATGGCCTTGCCGTGTACATTACTCAAAATGACTTTTATATATTTCATTTTCACTTCAAGAGATTTTGAAACATGTCACTGTACCAATAGGGCTGTAGAAGTGCACTCTACACCCATGGTGTGCAATAGGGCTGCTGCACTATGACAGCTTATTTTAACACCCTTTAAGCCTTTCCAATCATCGCCAGCTCAAACCACAGGAGACATAATGTATAATGTATCCCATTCCGCCAGGGAATCCCTCATCTATCAAATATTGAACAAAGAATAGCAGAAATGCTGTATTAATGTTTTACATGCCCCTCCTCTCTGATCAATATTCATTAGCCCCAATGAGAATGTCGACTCTTTTCTTCTCTGTTGCCCAATCGAACCTAACACTTGTGATGGGGAACCAACCACGCACAGACCATGGGTGGCTCAACGTGTTACCATGGAGACGGCCTCATTTCCACCTTGCTGCTGATGCCGAGCAGCGAGATGAGCCAACATAAGTGGTTTGCAGAGAGCAGAGGAAAGAAAATAATGAATGATCCTGGCTGGTGAATGGAGTCCCTTCTAAAATAAATAAATGAAATGGAATGGCGAAAGGTGGACAGTTGGACTGCTCTCTAATCAGAGAGCCTTTAGTAGCGGTGCACTTGGAGCACCAAGGCTGCTCATAAATCATGGAAGTGCAGTGACGCTTGGGGAGCAGGAGAGTCAGAGGAATAGGCGAGTTTCTATATGGAACACAGGGGAGTGACAGCTAATCAATCCCTTCGGTTAGAGAAGACATATATAAGAATGCGACAGGGCGGAAACAGGCCGAGAGACGACATCACTGGGTTTGACGTGTCGCCTGTGTGTGTGTGTGTGTGTGTGTGTGTGTGTGTGTGTGTGTGTGTGTGTGTGTGTGTGTGTGTGTGTGTGTGTGTGTGTGTGTGTGTGTGTGTATGCACGTCACAGAGCAAGCAGAAGTGTGAATATCTCACTAATCCTGTGTAGGGATATTTCAGGTGTTGATGTGCCAGTATGAATGTTTCACCATGGCGCTGATGGTTTCCTCCCAGTCAGGTCTATCTCGAGGATGGATGTGAGCCAGCTCAGGTAAAAGGTCCTCGTCCTCAGGGTGACGCCCGGGCCTCAGGCTCCTTCAGCAAAACAAAAAAACAATGATGCAGACAAAGTTAGGACTACAGTTTAGTCAACATGTATAATCAAAAATACATTTTAAGCCTTTTTTGGCCACAAAAATAATAATAGTACAATTTGAATTTGTGGACGGACATACTACTACAGGGTTCCCTTATTTCATGTGGGGACCCTAATAAAGTGGGCTGACAATAAAATTACAATAAAAACAATACAATTAGGAAACGAAACGCAAGGGATGAAGTACTAAAGAAACGTAACTCGGAAAGTACTATAGGTAGACAGAATGACATGTCGCCTGAAAATATGCAGAAGATGTTCAGCCTCGCAGGGAAGGTAGCTAGAGTCTCTTGCAGCCTGACAGAAGTGGGTAGATTGTTCCAATTTTTCTGTTCCTAACTTGAGTTTTCTGAATAAAAAAATAAAAATACACATGGTTTTTCATTTAGACTGGGCTGTGGAGTGTATGGTACCCCAGGTGTGAACGCCTCTCTTCTCCCCTGCCTAATAGCTCTCTTCAGTCAGCCGCTATTCATTGTCCGCTGCTTTGATCAATTGAGAAAATGAGGGCAATTTTCTTACATTAATTCATGCACATTATTCATACGCTCACGCAATCAGAATATGACTCACGCTTCATAAAGGGAGATTATAAAGAGTCTTGCTTAGGAACTTCTGGAGGAAGGAACCACAGGGGTCCAGACTCAAGGGTTTCACCAAACGCCTTCTATGTTAATTTCCGTTAACAATTAAAACAAAAAGGTTTACAGTTTAATTTATCTATTTTCCCCCTCCAGGCAGTCAACATAGGCTTGGCGGGCTTAAGACACACTGGGGGAAACCCTAGCACCCTGTCTCCATGGGAAACCCATCACTGCTGGGAAGACGACAAGGTGTCAAGTGGAAAATAATGTTCAAAGAACAGGACAGAGACCTGTGTCAAGTGCAATAAGGCTGGGACTTGACTGATAACAGAGTGTTGCGTAACTGTGCTTTACTTGCAATGACAAAGTCACTACATTGAAAGCAATCTCTTTTTTGAGTGGTGCAAACCGCTCCTATAAGTGGCTGTGCGAGTGTCTGTAGCCTTTTTCCTCAGCGTTTTGCCATAGTAAAATGTGTGTACGTAGCATCATGTTTGTCTAGTGATGTCATATGTCGTATGTCTGTAGCCTTTTTCCTCAGCGTTTTGCCATAGCAAAACGATGTTATGCAAGCACGACCACCGCTCACTTCACATTGGGAGTGATTTTTGGAGCTGTGTGGAACACAAGCTCCCTATACGTGGCCGTGTGTGTGGGTCTGTCTGTCTGTCTGTCTCCGTGTCTCCGTGTCTGTAGCCTGCAGTAACCTTTTCTGACCACACATGTTAAGGGAGGGGCGCTGTTGCACACACACACACACACACACACACACACACACACACACACACACACACACACACACACACACACACACACACACACACACACACACACACACACACACACACACACACACACACACACACACACACACACACACACACACACACACACACACACACACACACACACACACACACACACACACACACACACACACACACACAGCTCCACTTCGAACAGAGGTTCGATTTTTTTCTTCTACATTTGAGGAGTTAACACAATTTGTCCTTTTCCTCCTCTCCCATGATACTCCCAAATAACTAAATAAGTACAAAATAAAAACATTAAACTGTTAAAAACAAAAACAAAAATAAAACAGTGTACAGTATGCAACTGAAATGTGAAATCAATTCTTATTCGCTGTATGGCCTTGCTGTCTTGTGCTGTTTATTGTATTCATTGTTAAGAGTATACAGCATGGCTGTGTGGCACCTCTTATCTACTGTATGTGTATAATTATGCTGAGAGCCCTGCCACAGACAGTGAACTACCGGTACTTGAACACTGTGCATTCCCCTTAGGCATACTGCAGAAAAACATTGTGACTGACACCTGTGGCACAAGTGTAGGTCAGCCTCGTGGGAACATTATAGTGCTAAAAAGGAACTGCTGGAGAGTGTGCAAGATGTGGAGAGTGACATTTCAATACTACAGTAGATACTATACTTGATATGAGCTCAGTCTCTATGTGCAATGCAAGCTAATGAGGTAGATAGTGTTACAAACACTCGGGTTATGCAGTGGGAGGAAACTGTTTAACGAAATGGCAAAAAGAAAGAAGAGAGATGGAAGTGAAATGTTTGCACAACGGCATAGCGAGAGAGTGATGTACTCCCATTATATACACCAATGCTATTACACTTGTGCACACCCACACATGGATGTTTCTAGGCTTATGCGATTTAGATTGTGTAAAACTATAATCTTGTCACTGAAGCCATGGTTCTATGGATGCCTTATAAAGTGCAAAATGATGGAAAAGGCTGTCTGGCTTGGGAGGGAAGGAGCAGTCCATTAACAACCTGCCTGCTACAGTAAATGACAGTGGACAGCCAACCTCTTTATATTAAGATAATTGGACTCATACCTGAGGAGTCTGATACAAAGGTCACAGAGTGAGGGTTTGGATAATGAGCAATCTCAGTAGGAACTTGTCTGTCGCCATCTGATGCCCGATGGAACTGAATCGAAAGTAGAAAGTTGCGCTCAGTAGAGCTTATAACTCATGGCATATCTCTGCCACATCCACCTATTTTAGCCCTGTTACAACTATACATTGTTATACCTTTCAATCTGGAAATGCCTCTTCACTCATACAAATTCATGGTCTACCTTTTTTCCATCATTTGCTCAGATGTCTGTCATTCAACTTTCTATGTATTACGCATAGTCTGATTGTTAATTCTTTGTGTCAGTTATGTTTGCAACACCAGCCAATCAAAGCCGGGGATTCGAAATATAGGCATCAGGTTTTTGCCTGCCTCCGTGAGAGGCAGAAGGCAAAGCAAAGCAGTGGCCATTTTGCAGTACGCTTGCCTGTCTCTAAACTGGACATACTGTAAAATTCGTTATAATCTTCACCAAAAAGGACAAAACTACTTTATAAGAAGTTAAGAACAATGTCACTGTAGCTAAGAGATTAGCTAAACAATATATATATTTTTTTTTGTATAGATTATCAATAGATTACCAACTTTCCTGAGCTGGCATTTCAGTGTCGCCTTGACTTGCTCTCTATATTGCTACTGCATGCCGAGTCAAAACTTGAATTCACACTTCAAATCAAAATAAAAATCTGTAACTTTCAATTGAGCTGAACAATGGACAATGCACACAGGCAGGAAAAGACAACCCTCCCTTTGGAGACGCACCAGCAGGATTCCCAGTGGACATCATTAAAGTCAATGAGACCAATAAAAGGTCACCGGAATGCTTAAAACTACAAATCGTGCAAACACATCCAAGGGTTTACACCCAGATGGTCATTAAAGGAGCGCTTCATTGTTTGCCAGACCCATGAAATGGGTAGGCCTACATAAGCAAATGTCGGTCCGGGTTTTCTATATAAAGGGTATATATGATGATGACATGATGATGACATGCCTACAAAAGGCATGATGTCATAAATGATGATGACAGACAGGGGGTCTGGCACAACCAGGTTGACCTGGTCTAGTTTTAAACTATATCTCACTGTATTTGATGTAATTGCGAGAATAATGGAATATATCACTGTGAGTTTGCCTTGCAATTCCAACACTGGCTTTTATTGTTTATTACGGATCTGGATCCCCATTACTCACCACAGTGAAGACTACTCTTCCTGGGGTCACTCCAAATACACAATTCACAATCCAATTAAAACATAATACAATGGAATTCTACCAATCTTCACATATTCTATAAATTATTACCTAGTATATTACTTTTTGGTTTCCAAGCTAACTGAACATACATCTGTTAATTGCATCAACCAAGAAAGTGTTTCATCAATAATCACGCCAACAACTTGGCCTCACTAACCCAGTTAGAAACCAAGTTTAACTCCTCTTGCAACAACTTATTAACACAAACATAATTTTCACTTGAGGTATACATTGTAGTGTCACCTGCATAGATTTCCATACATGCACTGCATTTTTAATGTGGTAAATCATTAACAAAAATTTAATAAAGCAATGGGCCAAAACAACTTCCTTGGGGGACGCCACATTGAGAGGTCACAATCTCTGACAATGTACCATTAAAGGAGTAGTTCACCGCCAAAATGACTTTTTTTCCTATTGATTACTCACGCAATGGAGACTTGAGTTCAATAATATGTTTTTTGTATTTGTCGCATTCCTAAGACAAAAATGTCATTATAGTAAATTTACCCTGTTGGTTTTCCCATCCAGTGCCATGCATTTGGGTCCCCATCCAGGGTCATGCATTTGGGTCCCCATCCGGAATCAATGGGGGTAAATTTACTATAATCACATTCTTGTCTTAGGAATGCGACAAATACAAAAAAATATTATTGAACTCAAGTCTCCATGGGGTGAGTAATCACTAGAAAAAAAGGCATTTTGGGGGTGAACTACTCCTTTAAACATTACACATTGTTTAAGCACTAACAGTCTAGTGACATCACTCGTACAAGCTAAAGAGCTTGATTTCCTTCACTTCATACAGTACAGTATGAGCTCAAGTGCACTTCTGAAGTGGAGGGCAGCTGTCCCTGCTGCCCTGGCAGAACGAAAGTCAGACCTTCAAGTACTGTATAGGGGGAGGGAAAGGAAGTATTTTCTGGCCCCAGAGGGGAGGGGAAATTCATCTTATAGCTTCACCCTGCTAAGATGGCTCTGATGAGCGTACGGTAGGAAGATGTTATGGGTTAAGTGTCTTGCTTAGGGACACTATGACCTCAATGAGCCAAGGGTCAAACCAGCAACATTTCAATTCCCAAATGGCCTCTCTACCCACTCAGCTATGGCCAACCTAGCCCTGTCCTATTCCAATTCAGCCTGTTCAAAGTATGCTGTATGTACAGTGTATTCTCTGCCCTTAAAGCATATCACGTGATACCCCCTTTAATTGTTTGCACATGCACTTCATACAACAAATAAATGGAGATAGAGAAATGGCATAATATTCCTTTTAACAGACACGATCAGATAGGGAGCAAAGGCAACATTAACTGATAAACAAAGGATGGATGACAAACAAACAAGACAAGCCTCTAGTTGGACGGATGTATTATTAATATTTATTGGCAGTGAAACTCATGGGATCACAAAGTTTGAAACACAGCAGTGATACAACTGTGAGCTGTCACCAACGGAATCAAAGGATGGACCTAATGAAAGGGGACTAGCTGTAAGTCTCTGCTGTGATGGGAGATGGCACCTATGAACTCGCACAAGACAAATGTTCTGATAGTTGTTGGCCAGTTTAATGCTCTCAAATTAGATGCTGTCGTCTAATACCGACAGAGCATTCTAATCTTTAGCTATCAATGTTAAGTTACTATGTGTGCACTTGTGATATGGTGTTCAGTTGGTTAAATAGAGATGTTTAAAAAATATATATAAATAATTCCACTATGAGCACCGAAGTTCTTCACAAGAACAAAGTTGATGTAACCAGTGAAAAATAGCTATTTTTTCGATTTTTCAAAAATAGCAGATCTACAAGCTCGCAGCCGCGCTGTGAGCTTGTATATCTGCTATTTTTCAATATAATAATACACAAAATGTGTACCCGTTCTAAATGGGTTAAGAGATAAAATAATTCTGGTCCTCAGCCCAACTTCGCCAATTCAATCTAGATCCAACACTACCACTTCTGTAATGAGCTATGGTATCCACATATGCACCATGTAGCCTACCAGTGAGGACTCCAGTGTTACCAAAACAGCCATACACTTTCAGGAAAGGAAGAAACAGCAGGCCCAGATTCAACACCACATTTCATTCACAGAGTGTACCTCCTCAGCTCAGAGCAGTGGCATATACTCTCCACATTCACAACATTCCTTGGTGAGGAGGCACGCAAGGAGCAAGGAACCACAGCACCTGCTTCAGCCACTCCATCTGCAGCACAGCCAAAGGTTGCACTGGCCAGAGAACACAGAGTTAAAACTAATTCATGGCTGCAGCCAGGTCATCCAGCCTCCTCTGTAGACCACCACCTCAGGAGATAGGGATTAGGGGAGAGGGGGGGGGGGGGGCTTCTGAGTTCTGACCGTGATGGGCTTCCCTCGGCTTCTCTCTCATTTGCTTCTTGCTGGCTCTCGTTTCTAGCCAAGCAATATATCACTGACTTGGTTTCTCCTTCCCACCGAGTGTTAGCCTGGCATGGCCAGACTAATACCACTGCGAGGGCTCACACTGGCAGATTTGTCTGGTTTCCTGTCTAGTCCAGTCTAACGCAAAGAGAGGGCATTTTGTTTACAACAAGCACTATTTAATGTCTAATTTGAAAATGTATATTATCATGCTGTGCTTAACATACAAATATTTGAAATTAAAATGAGAACAGCTGGAACACTTTTTCCACACCTGTCCTCTGCTTTGTCATAATTTGACAGTAAAAGCTGATTGACCTAAACTGTAAGAGAAATCAACAACTGTCTTTCAATCTTTAGCCTCTTCCCAGCTCTCTCTAGCCAAACCATAGCAGGCCAGCCAACTGTCCTTGAAATAGTATGAGTGTACTGTAGGTTTTACATTGTGGAATTAGGCTAGACTGAATTTTTCCAACACTTTAAGCAATGGATGAGACAAGAGCAAGAGCTGATGTTTGAAATTTGAGTGCCAAGGACTTCCGACAAGACTGTAAAAGGCCTTATTCCTGATGTTCCTGTTGGGCAGGATGTTCTAACTGTACCTGTGCCGCGCGCTGCATCTTAAATGTGACTACTGTACATGTGATGTTGTTCATTGTGACTGATAAAATATTCAGTCAGTGCAGAGAAAAAGCTATCTGCCCGAAGGAAGTTGCTACGTGGACACTTGTTCTATTTGTTAAAGACTAGAGAGCCTTCTGTATTCCTGATGGATGTCACTGCAGCCCCTTCAATGCACAATAAATAACATTATTTATTTATTTTCTGGTACAATTACACAAGGGTTTATAGGAATTATTTGGGGAGGCACGTCTTGTGGTTTAATTTGTGGTTTAAATAAAGAAAAACATAGCTGAGAATGAGTGAGTGATTAAGTTGACATTTCAAGAAGATATCATGGCTGTGTTAATGTGTTTACTGCTAGATGGTCCCACACAAACCTTTCCACAGCAGAAAATTGTTTGCTTCTCCTTCAATCAAAATACCAATAGCTGTGTAGCCAAACCCACCCTATAGTCTATTTGAATTGAATGCACTGTTAGGGTTTGTTAGGGAGACTATTATTTTACCAGTAATGTATGGGAATTCAACCTACTAAACATATAAGCTGTGTATGTATAACTGATCGCTGTGCCAGTGCCATGACGCACCTGCAGGCGCACACAAGAAGTGAACACATGGTTAACATGCTTAAACAACAAATATAAGACCTCATGCAGGCACGGTAACATAATTAAATTCACACGCTGTAACCTAGTTTCAACCATGAATATTCCAACAAAGTAAAACCAACAACACATCAGCGTGCGTCATGTGCTCCGGCACTTAAACAAATAGCTCTATCTAAATACCAGCGCCTAGCCTTGGTTTAATTAACGTGAGGCCCAAAGCACACCCAAGACTAACTCAGAGCCTTAACACCACCCAGTAGCGCTGTGCACTTGTGTTTGCGCTCAAATAATGCGTCGCATAACTTGTAAAATTGTGTGGACGGACTGGACATATGCAGAAAATAAATTAAGCCTTGCGCCATGCGTTGCCAAATAGGGCCCATAGTCACTTAGCATGTCTGGTCACAGGGTGTTACGTTCCACGTACTGTAGATTTGTCTGGGTTTTTGTGTCTTCCTTCCCTCCTGTCTCCTTCCATCTCTCATACTCTCAGGTCTGATCAGCTGTCAATCAAACCATTACCTGGCCCCACCCTCATCACCACCTGCTGCCTATAAAAGGCTGGGCTCCACTTCAACTCAGTCTCTCCCAAACATTTCACCTGCCCTGTAGTCTTGTTGTAGCCCTGTCATGTAGTGTTTTTGTAATTATTTCCCAGAGCAAACTTTTAGCCATTTTGTCTTCTTTCACCTACTTATGTAAATTCTGTGCTATATGCTGCTGCCTTGGGACAGGGAAAGACAGGCCTCTATACACAGGCACCACGTAGGTTGAACTTTGTTAAGCACACTAGGTAAGGGGTTGTTGCCACTTATGTTTTGAACTTGCTTTTGGTTAGAGTAGTTAGGTAGGCAGGCTTTTGTTTTACTAATCTAGTTACTTGGTTGTTAGTTAGTTAGTTAGCTTGTCTTTGTTTCACTTAGCTGCTTCGTTTGTTATTTTGGCAACACCCGTGTCCCCTGGTAGTGGCTTGCTGTTTCTTCTTTGGTATGTTTGTGCATACATTTTTGAATACTTATAAATACTTGTAAATAACCTTAAATAACCTTAAGAGAAGAGTAAAAGCACTTTGTTTGCACCAAACCTGTTTGGTCTCCATTATTTGCACCTTACTGCTCAACATCCTGGTTTTCAATCTTTAAAATGTTTGTTACAACCTTAAACCTCTTGACCATTTTGGGTTCGTAACACAGGGGTGTCGCACCAAATTCTGGGCCCTGGGTACTTCAACTATTGAAAAATAGCAGATAAACAAGCTCACAGCGCGGCACCGAATGCCGCGCTGCGAGCTTGTAGATCTGCTATTTTTGAAAAATCGTGAATTGGTCTTATTTCAAATTCTTTTTCATGTGACGGACCCCCAAAATGATATGTATTTGGCCACGGACCCCCATCTCAAAATATTTAGTTCCAGGAACCCCCCCAGAAGCAAAATCTGACTTAATGTTTGCTTAAAAATACATATATTCAAAGATTTGCACACATTTTCACAACTTTTCAAAAATAGTAGACCTACACTCTGTGATGCGCTGTGAGCTTGTATATCAGCTATTTTTCAATAGCTAAAGTATAAAATAATGAAGGCCCCTCCACCCTAGTAACTCAGTCCCACTTTTCCCCACCTTGTGACGCCCCTGTCTGGACAGGTCTGACAGCTAGCTAGATACAGAGAAAGTCTGCAGAATGACAGCTAAGAGAAAATATTAAATACACAGCAATGATTGTATTTCCACAAACCATATTGTATCCACTATCCAATAGGCTACATTAAACAACATAAAACCACTGATATAGCTTTTCAGAAAACTATAAATTTAGAAATCATTCGTACAATCGGCCTCAGGTCTTAATGGGTTAAGGCTGTATCAGTAAACATTAATCACAGCTTCCCAAGCCAAAAACAGGACATAAGCTAGCATGGAACTGAGAGCAGTCAGAATAATAAATGCAATATTTAACAGTGACACTGACAAATAGATAGCATGAATCTCCTATGCATTTCCAAAGTCATCAATCACATTGGAGCAGACAATGATCTTCTGATGGAAAATCATTCATGTTTATTAACTGCCCTGTCTCTGGCCATAATAAGTGGTGTTCTCTTTAAAAATGTCGTTTTACAGATTACTATATGTCACATACAGTATGTACAGATGTTATAGGGTAAACAAAGTGTGCCGTCGACCCCTCCTCCGCCCCAAACCAAACTAAATTACCGATACATTAAATTAAATTAAACTCTAATCTTTGGAAGACATCAGTACCCTTATAGCAGGGATAACATTGCTAAGCACAAAAAAAGAAAGAAATCAATGGCTGCTAGATGACAATGTATTTTTCTAACTTTGGCACAGACTGCACAGAAATAGTGGCACAGACATAGCCTAGATTGTCCAAGATCAAAGGAATAATATGTAAATTCAGATTTAGGGTGGATTATTTTCCTTTAATGTATCCGAGACAAATACTACTGCCCGCAGACCTTTTGATTCTCCGGCGGTCATCAAATTATTGTCTTAGGAATGCCAAATAAATCTCAATGAATTCAAGTCTTCATTGGGTGTGTAACTTAAAGAATATATGTAATTTTTTGGGTGAACTACTAAAAAAACAGATCTACATGCTCACAATGCCTCGCAATGTGAGGCGTTGTGAGCATGTAGATCGGCTATTTTCACAATTTCTACCTCTAATATATGACAATTTGGCCTATGTTTAATTTGTCATTTTAGAGGTATTAAAACGTCCTTAAATTATCACTTTACACTTAAACTTTATATTGGTTAGTTTACTATTGTGTGAAAAAACAATGTTGCACAATACGTTAATCATCTGGGGACCCCCCAAAATAATTTGGGGGCCTCCCTGGGGGTCCTGACCCACAGGTTGAGAACCAGTGTTCTACACAATCCTTAATGTTAATGTCAGTCGAAGAGCACTGGTTCGACCCCCAGGACCCTGCAAAATGAGGAACAGTTTGCAACACTTATGCCCTATTTTATTTTCTATCTATTTGAAAATAATCAATCTACAAGCTAGCTCTATCGACATTCAATTGGGTGGGAAATGGCTCCATGCAGTCACCCTCACTTTCCTGTCACTCCTTCAAAGTCCTGTTGTAATAAAGCAGAGAACAATCTAGAAAAGTGTGCTCTGCCTTTTGGCCTGGCGGAGACAAAAAATAGATGGCAGACAGAGCCAGGACACAAGATGATTTTGAATTCTCCCATGAAATTCTCCCATAAAACACAATAGAACAAACAGGTATCAAATACTGTAAAGTTAATGATGACATTGTGTGTATTGAGTATCATTTTAGACAATTCTTGTGCTGCTTAACAGTAACCGGCCCTTTAAAAATACAAATGTATTAAAAATACAAATGTATTACTTGCTTGAACCCTCTAATCAGTCCGCTGTGATAATCCACCAGTCCACCTAAACAAGCTCTGCTGGTGCTGGATATCAGGAACAGCAAGAGCTCGGAGGGAGACGCCACACACTGATACAGTAGCGCCACGGCCCAGAGAACCCTCGCCCGTCACTTTGCTTACACTAAAATGATGCATGTGAATTAGCATGCCCTATCAAGGCTAAATGATGGCCATGTTGCAATGCCACAACTCATTGGCCAAACGTGTCATTACTGTAATTATAATCACCTATTTGATTAAATCTCCTGTTGGTTGCCACCAATATGTCTGCTAATTGTATATGAATGAATAGTACACAGTATATGTCAAGTTACATATTCATTCTGATTTACATAAGATTCTGAACAAGAGAAGTGCCCTCCTCTGAGCACAGATCTCCACCAGGCGTGGTTGCCCACTGCAGGGGAATCGCGATAAAACTTTTGTGGGGTGCAGCCGTCAGGGCACAAGGAAGACTCATGGACACACAGAGAGGGGAGAGGAGCAAAAACATACTGGCAGAGATACAGTAATCACTGAACAGCAAACCCCTTACTCAAAAGGCAGAAAAGAATATTAGCGATCAATTATTCTACGATGGGTAGATTCAACAAAGAAGTATGCACGGTAAAATCCTCACTGTTAATTTGTCCATCAATAGCTCCAAGACTGTACAAATGTGCTCACGACTGTGCAAATGTACTCAAATCTCGGAGTTAGATTATCACGTAAGATTTTACTGTCTATTATAGCTCGCACACAGTGATACATTTTTGTTGCTGGGGGATGTACCTGTACTTGTTGGAGGAAATTGTCATCATTTATTTAGGATGTAATGGTTGTGGTCTAAATGGCTTATTTCTGGTTGGAACGAATGAATAGCTGAGTACTATTTTTATGTATCTCTCCTTGCAGAGGTCCTAGGGCTGCATTTCAAATTGCTGATGAACTGATTCTCTGCCATACATACAGTATATCGATGTCCTTCATACTGTCTGTACCTGGATTATTCTGAATTTATCCAACAGATAAATTCAATTTAATGATGAACACTCAAGTACTGACTGTATTGTAGTCTGCCATGGTTGGGTAAAGGCCCATTTAAACATGCATACGGATACAGGTACTGACTGAGCTGCACACGGCACATCTGTTCTAATTTCATGCATCTTTCTGCACCTTTTCTGAAAGCTTATGGATGCGAAATGTTTGTAACCACAAAGTGCAATACAGCCTTATAGCATGGGGGCAATAGTGATCTCCTGCTAGATGGACACAGCAAACGTCGCACAGCAAAGAAGAAAGAAACGCAGGAGGACATGAAAGAGACTATTAACATCTCTACGATAATACATTGCCACTGCACAGCAAGATAGAGGTGTGCAGGAACACTTTTGCACTTACATTTAAATGTAAGTGCAAAGGAATGTAAAGAAGGTTCATATACTATATACAGTACAATCGTTTACATGCCCTATCCTTGCCTGGCGTTGCTCAGACTCATTCACACTGCGTGTGCCACCAGAGGGTGTGGATGCGTCGGTCCGGCCACGCGAGGCTAGCCCTATCCTGCCCTCTAGTGCAGTGGTTCTCAAAAATATTCATGTCAAGGAACAGCAAATTATAAGTATTAGGCCGTGGACCCAATTTGAAAAGATTCTGTGCCTGGGATCCCCATACATGTTATGTTGTATATGTCAAGTTACATATCCATTCTGATTTACATAAGATTCTGAACAAGAGAAGTGCCCTCCTCTGAGCACAGATCTCCACCAGGCGTGGTTGCCCACTGCAGGGGAATCGCGATAAAACTTTTGTGGGGTGCAGCCGTCAGGGCACAAGGAAGACTCATGGACACACAGAGAGGGGAGAGGAGCAAAAACATACTGGCAGAGATACAGTAATCACTGAACAGCAAACCCCTTACTCAAAAGGCAGAAAAGAATATTAGCGATCAATTATTCTACGATGGGTAGATTCAACAAAGAAGTATGCACGGTAAAATCCTCACTGTTAATTTGTCCATCAATAGCTCCAAGACTGTACAAATGTGCTCACGACTGTGCAAATGTACTCAAATCTCGGAGTTAGATTATCACGTAAGATTTTACTGTCTATTATAGCTCGCACACAGTGATACATTTTTGTTGCTGGGGGATGTACCTGTACTTGTTGGAGGAAATTGTCATCATTTATTTAGGATGTAATGGTTGTGGTCTAAATGGCTTATTTCTGGTTGGAACGAATGAATAGCTGAGTACTATTTTTATGTATCTCTCCTTGCAGAGGTCCTAGGGCTGCATTTCAAATTGCTGATGAACTGATTCTCTGCCATACATACAGTATATCGATGTCCTTCATACTGTCTGTACCTGGATTATTCTGAATTTATCCAACAGATAAATTCAATTTAATGATGAACACTCAAGTACTGACTGTATTGTAGTCTGCCATGGTTGGGTAAAGGCCCATTTAAACATGCATACGGATACAGGTACTGACTGAGCTGCACACGGCACATCTGTTCTAATTTCATGCATCTTTCTGCACCTTTTCTGAAAGCTTATGGATGCGAAATGTTTGTAACCACAAAGTGCAATACAGCCTTATAGCATGGGGGCAATAGTGATCTCCTGCTAGATGGACACAGCAAACGTCGCACAGCAAAGAAGAAAGAAACGCAGGAGGACATGAAAGAGACTATTAACATCTCTACGATAATACATTGCCACTGCACAGCAAGATAGAGGTGTGCAGGAACACTTTTGCACTTACATTTAAATGTAAGTGCAAAGGAATGTAAAGAAGGTTCATATACTATATACAGTACAATCGTTTACATGCCCTATCCTTGCCTGGCGTTGCTCAGACTCATTCACACTGCGTGTGCCACCAGAGGGTGTGGATGCGTCGGTCCGGCCACGCGAGGCTAGCCCTATCCTGCCCTCTAGTGCAGTGGTTCTCAAAAATATTCATGTCAAGGAACAGCAAATTATAAGTATTAGGCCGTGGACCCAATTTGAAAAGATTCTGTGCCTGGGATCCCCATACATGTTATGTTGTTGTGACTGTAGGTCGCAGTTTACAATGAAAGCTGGCAGATTCAGTCCGTACGTCAGTGGGTAACACCTCAATGTCTACTGTATAGCTGACCTGTTGTGAGATCACATTGTTGACTCAAGAAATCTTGTGAAATAAAATGTCGTCAACCAATCATCAAGGATGATGATACACGAAAGAAGAAGAAGACCAAGAGCCTGTTCTGGCAATCATAATGGAGATCCCTGATGTCATCAATATTAAGCCCATGTTTGGCATGATGCTCCAAATGGCCAAAACAGAATTAACACTCAACACTGACCTCGTCGTCTCAGACGACTGGATCATCACTCAGATCTACATCTGATTCCCAGATGATGCCAAATCCCTTTTATGCTCATCAATATTAAGCCCATATCTGGGAATGCCCATATATGGACATATTGTGTCAGTCTAACCAGTGTGGTTGATGCGAGTCACACTTGCAACTGAATTCCGTCCTTGTCCCTTTTATGCCCATAAATGGATATCCCTGTCTATAGGGTATACATGTCAAAGCAGCCATATGCACGCATCCATGTGCACACAAGGGTGAGTTCGCTTCTTTGATGAAACTAATAATTGTTTTTGAAGCTATTTCAAATCGTTTCAGAATGGTTGTGATCAACATTTACCATTTCTTTAAATGTTGAATTGTGGAAATGTGAAATGTGGAACAACTGACAATTTCTTCTAAATCCTGGACAGTTTTCTGAATATAATAATGTTTCTGTATCAGTGATACTCAAACCTTTTCATGTCAAGGACCACCAAAATGATATAACCCCCATCTCAAAATATGTTGTTCCGGAGACCCCACCAGAAGCAAAGATTTGAGTTACAAATGTAAAGCATTCGCTTTAAAAATATATATATTCAAAGATTTGCAAACGTTTTCATGATTTTTCAAAAATAGCAGATCTACAAGCTCATAGCACTCTGTGCAGAGCAATGAGCTTGCAGAGCTGCTATCTTTGAATAGCTGAAGTATAAAATAATGGTTAAACAGTGTTTCAAATCTAAAGTGACACAGAGAGTATTACAGCAGTGACAGAGTTGTCCCCAGCCCGGCCTGCCTGGCCGCCTGCCCCGCATATGGCTTAAACTCTCTCCAGAGGCAGACATCACATTCAACCTCAGGGGTGTTGCACCAAATTCTGGGCTCTGGGTACAAGGATTCACTGTGGGCCCCTGCACAATTATTTTGTGCTTTAACTATTGAGAAATGGCAGATATACAAGCTCACAGCGCGGCACCGAGTGAGAGCTTGTAGATCTGCTATTTGTTTTAAATCGTGAAATCTTTTGCAAGTCTTTGAATATTTCAAATCCTTCTAAGGTTTTTTTTTAAAAACCTCAGCCTGTTTCTATGTCACTAATGTCAGTGGTGCTCAAACTTGTGTGAAGGACCCCCAAATGTATATGCCACGGACCCCCACCTCAAAATATTTAGTTCCAGGGACCCCCCAGAACAAAATTTGAGTTACAAATGTTCGCTTATATATATTCAAAGATTTGCAGTTGCACACATTTTCACGACTTTTCAAAAATAGCAGATCTACAAGCTTGCAGTGTGGCACTCGGTGCCCCGCTGTGAGCTTGTATATCTGCTATTTTTCAATAGCTAAAGTAT
This sequence comes from Nannobrachium achirus, assembly GCF_963921795.1. Taxonomy (NCBI): domain Eukaryota; kingdom Metazoa; phylum Chordata; class Actinopteri; order Myctophiformes; family Myctophidae; genus Nannobrachium; species Nannobrachium achirus. The sequence continues at coordinate 24,681,752 of NC_137826.1, read as the reverse complement.
AAAATAATGAAGGCCCCTCCACCTTGGGCCCTAGTAACTCAGTCCCACCCCCCCCCCCCCCCTTGTGACGCCCCTGTTCATCATACAACTTTTATAAACACACATGCAACAGCCCTTAGTCCCTCACACTCTCATTTATGATTTAAAAACAATCCAATGCAATGGACTGACTGTGCTAAAGCACTCAGAGGTCTCCAGATATGAACTATATTCATCCAGAACCGTTAAGATTTAATATTCTTACCAAAACGGGGGGAATAGGTGAAGGCAAACATCTCTTTCATTGCTTCCCCCTTTTATTTAAACCCTCTAGTCTGTTTTCCACTCCGATGCCTTTGACCAAAAGTTTATATTTAGTGTGGTTGCTATAGGCAACACACTATTGTTCTCGGTCCGACATTATTTGGCCAGCAAAGTGAACCTGCTTTTTTTTAAACGTTTGCACAACAGAAAAGTGAAGCTTTTGGTCATGCTTCACACACTGTTGTCACTGTTGTCATGCTTCACATGACATCACAATATCTAATATAAATGGTAAGACGGAATTCAGTTCCCAGTGGATTCTTCGTGACTTGCGTCAGTGCAACCACACTTGCAGAGAATCCCAGAATTGCATCTTTCTAGTTTCTATTTCTTTCCTCCAATCTCTCTCTCTCTCTCTCTCTGTGTGTCTCTCTGTGTCTCGGTGTCTCTCTGTCTGTCTGTCTCTCTCTCTCTCTCCCCCCCCCCCCTCTCCCCCCTCTCTCCTTCTCTCTCTCTCTGTTGTAATGTTGGGCCAGTGTCTAATGTATGCTAAGCTGCTGCTACCATGGTAACCCCAGTGCAGGATTTAGACCCGGTTCAGGGCTGAGAGATAGATAGAGATAGAGAGAGAGAGAGAGAGAGAGAGAGAGAGAGAGAGAGAGAGATCATCAAAAAATGTAGACACCACACCACCCCCCCATCCAAATATCCCACATATGAGCAAAAAAACATGAACAGATACACACAAGTGAAGACACACACACACACACACACACACACACACACACACACACACACACACACACACACACACACACACACACACACACACACACACACACACACACACACACACACACACACACACACACACACACACACACACACACACACACACACACACCTAATACAGTGGTGGGAAGCCAGTCTGCCCTGAAGGGGAGAAAAGAAAGGGGCGTGTAACGTATTCAGAGCAAGTGAGCAGTCATTGGCTGGAGCGGATTAGCTCAAATGTATCCCTCGCAGCCACAGTCTAACGTAAGAGTGGCAACAGAACTGACACTTAGTTGACAGCCAATAAAGCTAGTGCACGGGGGGAAGAAATCTAAATGAAAAATAATATTTTCATCCCTGTTTGCGTAGCATGTGTGTAAGCAGATCCCTGAGCTCACTGGTACCTCAGTGACACATCTGCTTGGCAGAGGGTGAGCAATCAGTTTGCATCCATAGGAAAGCCAGCCAAAAAACCTCATTCCAAATACTGTACACACACAGTAAAATCCCAAAGGTGTGTTCTTGTGGAAGTGCGTACCTGTCATTGAACAACATACATTTGAGTGTGAGTTTGTGTGTATGTGTGCGTGCGTGCACACATGCATGCATGTGTGTGTGAGCATGAGTGTGTGTACTACATACGTGACTGAGAAGAGGTGGTGAGAAAATTTGTGAATATAGCAATTTTGTCTCCGCTCATACGTGTGTGTGTGTGTGTGTGTGTGTGTGTGTGTGTGTGTGTGTGTGTGTGTGTGTGTGTGTGCAAGCGTGCATGTTGACAGCATACATGGGGTATGTGGGCGTGGGTCCAGCTGTTGCGATGACGTAACTGACTGAAAGCTGAAACACTGATATCTATATACACAGTATATATATGTGTATATATATGTATATATGTATGTATATGTATATATGCATTTGGCTCTCAGCTGAGCAATGGTTGTTGAGAGGAGTGAACGGCACTGTGTCATCAATGGAAATGTGAATGAAGGTTTCCAGCAGAAGTGGGTGGTCTCTCTCTGTGGAGCTCGGGGGGGCTGTGGGGGTGCTGGTGTGTGTGTGTGTGTGTGTGTGTGTGTGTGTGTGTGTGTGTGTGTGTGTGTGTGTGTGTGTGTGTGGGTGTATGGCTTAGGGAAGGGGGGGGGGGGGTGTTGGATGAGGTGAGGGGCTGGGTAGTTGATGATTGTGCAAGCTCACCCTCCCCTCCGCTACACTGCTCAGGCACGTTGTCTGACACTCCCCCCCCCCCCCCCCCTGCCTGCACACACCCCGGTGACATTTCTCCTTGAGGCAATGAGGAAGAAGCCAAGAACCCCTAGAACACCCCCCCCACCACCACCACCACCACCACCACCACCCCCGTGACAAACACACGTGCACCCTCATACAAAGTAGCGCAGGCTCGGACACAAACATGCTAGCACTTCCCTGAATTATAAAGACAACCGTTGCACATATACTAACTTTGCCTAATAAAGACACCAGAAACCGACAAACATATGCGGACAGAGTATAGGAGCATATGTCTTCTGTATCCACATGCACGCACACACTTGCGCGCAAACAAACCTGCCCATGCTCAGATATACACACACATGCATTATAAATTATGAACAAACCTACTCAGCCAGCACAGTAAATCAAATACTAAGGTGTGGTCTCTTTCCAATTCCACGCCGGCTCCCAGTTTCTACTTTTGCTGCAACATGCACTGGGCAGTCCGTCTCCCCCCCCCCCCCCCCCCCCTGCTGGAGCAGCCTTTTGCGCCGGCCCCTCTTACCTGTCCAAGATGTCATGGCTGGACGCAGCTGCAGCTCCGAGCAGTCCTAGTGGTGCACTCCCCACCGCTGCGGCAGCCCCGCTGCCTGCCTCCATGATACTGACTCACTGCAACGAGCAGCCTTCCAGAGAGGGAGGGAGGGAGGGAGGGAGGGAGGGAGGAAGGGAGGGAGGGAGAGAGGGAGAGAGAGAGAGAGAGAGAGAGATGATATGAATTCACATATAGCGAAGAGAGGAGGGAACAGTAAAAAGAGAAAAAGAGGGTAAGGATATGAAGGGGTATGGGTATGATGAGTGGAAAAGTGGGGAGGGTTGAGGGGGAAGATTGACAAGGGGGGGGGGTCATTAATGGTGTTTGTAGCTTGAAACACACGCTGATCAAACAAGAGATTTAATATATAACAATTGTAGTTCTTCACATAAACAGTGTTCCATTTATGGCCACCAATATTTTGTGTGGTTGCTTTTTGGTGAATAAGCACCTCTGATGTGATATAAACTAACTTTGTGCAGTACTTTGTTAACTGGCTGATGCCCTTTGGTGCAGTATGGCTTGTGATGAGAGCAAAAAAGCTGTACGCTTTTCAAGGCTATTGTGGGTGACATTACATGATGAATATTCTGTGTGACTGACCAAAACCATGTAAAAGCAGAGAATTTATGGCTTCCATATGTGACTTATATTAAGGGGGAAAGACCACTAAGTAGTCTGGTCAGCTATGTCGCCCAATCAAATCATTCCAAATGCAATTCAAGGAATGAATCACTTATACTCTGGTCACTGAGCCAAATTTGAAGTTGAAAAATAAGTAACATTCATTTTATGGGGTCTCAGTGGTGGCTCAGCCAGTTGGAGCATCGACCACATAATCACAATGTCCCTGGTTCAATTCCCAACATGGGATGTGTGCTGCATTCTCACATTCTCTATCACTCTGTCTCTCAATGAATCAATAGAAGCGTGTCACAATAACAACACTGAAAAAAAAAAACGTTCATACTATGGATAGCTTTTAGATCAACTATAATGAAATCACAATGTAGTGTTGTCAACAGAAATAGTTGTCAGGAATTCCTCAAAATATCAAAACTAAATAAAATAAAAATAACTTGAGCAAAAAATGAAAACCCATATCCTCTATGACAGTTGCTGGCAATGCACTGTAATCCCAGGAGAAGAGATATTGAAAGGAGGGGGACAGAGACAGAATGGCAGCAGGAGAAGGCGTGGGAGGAGAATTCTCACAGCAAAAGCATCTGGTTCTGAATCAAGAGTGGATGGCTGGCTTGCTAGGCATAAATTCTCGCCTGCACTCACAGGGGAGTGCAGTTCAATCAAAACAGATATACACAATAATATATATAGTATGATGATATCTAATAACACAATACTAAAATAAAAGATCCATTTAAAAAAGAACAAACAAATCATATGAGCCCTGATTCTTCTATATACAAACTCTGCATGTTATATGCTACATTTTCATTTATTATTTAATTGTCATTTTAGCAGGTAGAATATTGTATTGTATTGTATGTAGAAATAAAACATGCTATATGTTAAGCACACCCAGTAATTCCGTACGATGATGTTCTCTCAGAGCAAGTCAAAACAATCTGTAAATCCTGACTGACAGACCATTGACTTGTACAGCACACACATAACGACACACACAAAATGATTGATTAAGCAACGCTACATGGATAGAAGAGGGGGACTGACATACCAGAAGGATGAGATGAAGGAGAAGTGTACTGACATAAAACAAGGATGAGATGAAGGTGATGGACTGACATAAAAGCAGGGTGAGATGTGGTACAGGAGCAGGACATAGCCTACAAGCCAAAGAAAGCCATGTTAAGATTCTACTCATATCCTGGACCTCTCCTACTGAGACTACTATGAACCTCACTCCTTAATTTATCCAGGGACTACTCACTAAGTCTGAACATGATAAGAGAAAATCAGTTCCACTCAAGGCATTTCCTGCATGTAGGCCTATATTAGGGTATGTACGTGAACATGTGTAATTGTGCATCAGCATGCATACAGTGGTAGAAAGGTGTATGCATGAGATAAGAGAGGAAGTGAGATGAGAGCAAGGCAGGCAGGGCAACGCAGGCTGAGCTTCCCACAAATACCTGATGCAGCAGAAAACCCATAAAATGGCCGACCTTGCCAGAGGACAGTGGCTCAGCTCCAAAGAGATTAAAAATCTAGCATGAATACTACTATGCACAATGAAACTACTTTATTCTCAAAAGTAGGGTGTCATTAGTTAAATATTTTGAAACCTACGCCATTGCCCCCTAAAAGTTTGTATGCTACAAAGATGTTGACTTGAAACTCTACATTATCATGCAGTGTGTGTAGACCAGTACCATTCCATCCTTCCAAGACTATAATGACATTCACTTGGCATTCTTGTACTTCTAACCGTCTAAACATGGACTAGTTGCACCAGGCAGGCATTGTGGGTAAAAGGCATGAAGTTACTGGTAGGATAGAAAACCAGCAGTATAAGTAAGGACCTTAGTTTGGGAACCCCAGGTGTAGACTGGAGATTTAATTAAAATTAAATAAAGACGGGGTCTAATAACGCTGTGGATTCCCTGTGGATCACTGACATCATGTTGTAGATTATGTCATATTAATGAGGAATATGGACATTAGCCATTGAAAGAATGATACACAAACACTCTTGTAGATGGATCCCCCATTAGAAGGTTTAATATCTAAATGTATTCAACTTTGGGAGACAATTCGTTGCAGTTCAACCCGTTGCCGTTGGTACAAAACATTCGAAGCAAAACCTTTTTTGGACCATCATCCACAAACCACAGGTAAGTATTTGCATGTAGTTATGTAACAAACTACTCCATTATTTGGCATCAAGCTTTTTGCATAAATACAAATAATAGACTTTCCTTGCCAAAAAGTTACTGTAATCTTTTAACTTTCACTCTACACTTGCTGCGTTTCTTTATCATGAGGTTAAATCTTCCTCCAAGCCACTCTGAAAAGTGGCATACTCAAGCAACGCATGCAAATGCTTACAGGCAACTATGCAAAAAGGTAGAGTGACGTTGGGTTGAATAATCTGTTCAGTGAGGTAAGTGAAGTACAACTCTTACTCTAGCCATTAAAAACTTTATTCCAGCACGTGCATGGGTAACATTACTGCCCAATCAGTGATGCTCCCCTGCGCCTCTGGCTTGGCCAGGCGCTCCAACGAACAGTGACTTTCACAGTCATTGTTCTGGTGAAAAGAAGTGGAATGGCAACATCACGTGTATCGGAGGAGACACATGCTCACCTACAACTTCCCTAGTGAACCATCTCATGTCAAAAACTACTAGGCTCGTTCATTGTAACATTCAGTTTTTGCTTGACCTGGTCTACTTTATAATTCATTGAGACTGCTGGAATTACTCTCAAACTGTCTGCCTGAATGAGTCAAAACTCTTGACATTTCTAGCCCACTCAGACTATTTAGTTGTTTAAAGAAATAATTAGATGCGAAGGGAGATTATATTCCCAAAGTAAACATCAGCTAACTAAACCACTTTCTGCCTACAATTCAGAACTTAATAAACAAACATAACTTGTCAAAGTTAAATTAAACAATTGGGTCTCAGAAAGACATCTGGGAACAAAGACAAAGCCAAATTCTCAAAAACACGAAAAAGGGTTACATTACCTCTAAAAGGTTGATTATAACAGAGAATAAATGAACAAGAGTGTGACCAGCTCAACTAAAATCTATCTCCAAGGGAAGCTAAATAAACTAGTCAATATTAGGTAAACAATCACAATTATTACAATTGATAACATTTGACATCAAATTGGTCTCCCAGGAGTTTTCCCTCTACACAAATATCTTCACAGAAAATAGCCGATCTACAAGCTCACAATGTGTCACAATGTAATGCGTTGTTAGAGTTCATGTGTTTAAGTTCCAGGAGCTGAATTAGAGGATTTGACCAGCAACATATAATATGTTTGTTAACATCTAATCGTATAGGCAGACTACACTTTAATCAACATTATTCAGTTTTGCTGTAGATTTGAGTGGATCCAGAATGAATCACTCAGTCTTTGCTTGATAGGAAATGCAAGCAATATACAATGGCTGATTTACAGTGAAAAAGCCTTTGCAGAGTTTTGAAGGATATCTGATAAATAAAGATTGATTGGGGAAGATTTCCAAAGCAGTGTATTTCAACAGCGGGGCATGCATGATCAGTCATGAAGACCATTAGTAGCAAAATTCTGAATGATGACATGACAACAGTCCAGGGTGTGTTGCTGGGGAATCTGATCCATGTGTCGATAAAGACTATGCTATGTTCAGACACAGCTCAACCTATTAATGCTAACTGGCTGGGGACCATCAATGACGTCAAATGACATAAAGGGCTGGGTCAAGTCCACAGAGGGATTGATCTCATCTGACGGAAGGCCACAGTTTTGGCTGTCAGTCTACTGAAATGCTAGGCCCGTGTGAATTACGGATGGAGCCATTGTAGACCACTGGACATTTCTTTCAATGACAACATCAGTTATGAGACTACTTCTATTTTGTGATGTAAGAGCATGTTCTGTTTGGTCAAGCGTTAAATTATTGCGACCGTAGGTCACATTTAGTATGAAAACCTGCAGATCATGTGTGTGCAGATCAATATAGGCACACATTTGGCAGCAACAAGCCACTATTTTGCTTGAAAGCTGAAACAAGCCTTGTTTCTAAAGAATTGTTCATAAACCCAGATATTATACTACTCCACCTCTGTGTTTTTGCTTTGTAATGATTTGAGGCAAAGTGGAATTCAGAATTTTAGGATTAGAAAAACAAAACAAAAGATCAGAAAAAAATAATCCACACATAAGATAACATCTAAAAAGAATTAAATACAATGTCAGGCAACAGACAAAACAAATGTCTGAATGTTGCACACCATAAACTAGCCCAAGGTTAACGTCTCACATTGAGACCCTTATTTTGCATGCCCACAACAACCTTCTCAACTGTCCCGTGTAGTCTTTCAGTCAGCAATTTGTCTGTCCAAAAGAAACCCAAGACAAAAATCAATGTGTGAAACAGCCGTTACAATGATTTTCAAGTTTTTTTTCTCCCTCTATCTCCTTGTTCTTGTCATCTGACCCCTTTCCTACACCGTCCTTTCTCCAGTCTCTGGAGAATGAATGTCAGAAATGTGACCTTGCTAACCCAATTCACCTTCATTAGTTGCATTCAAAGAAAGCCTGTCTGCCAAGGCAAGGGATGTACAGTAGGGTAGAGTAGTAAAACATGTGAAACATGGGTCCCATACTAAATAGGATAGCGTATTACCTGCATAGGACTGTCACAATCATGACATTTCTACTTGTTGTGACAATGATTTAATTGTGTTTTGGCATCAATTGAATATGGAACATATAAATAAACTAGAGGCCATGCAGGCCTCACAATCTAGAGTTCGGGTTGCTACACCTATGTTGCACCGCCGATCCGTCCATATCTGTAGTATTGTACCCGTCCGTCTGTGTCCTTTTTGTGCCCATATACGTATGGAGATCTCTGTATCTGTCTGTCTACCTCGTTTATGACGATTATGCGAATTAATTGCGACTAGGCAATTATTATGTGATAATTATGACAGGCATATACCTGCATCATGTCAGATGTTAAGTTGTTAAGTGTTAATTTACCTCTGAGAGTACTTTGTAACCAAATGGACCCGCAAGGATCTATTTGGTTACATTTGTACGTCTCTCATGGTAAAAAAAAAAAAAGGATAATTAAACCAGAGTATTTTATTGTGTGTGCCTTTATTTCCTTTCTTTAATTCACTACAGAGGGTATGCGCATGACATCATCAACATACCCGGAAGTTATGTGGGAACGCCTTCTGAGTGGCAAAAAAAACTACTTTCTGGACTTGACAGCCCATACCCAAACAGAAAAGTAATATCTGATTGCATTAAACGACGTTAAACAACGTAAAACTCACTTTGCCACTCACTTTTCCACTTGATTTGCCATTCACTTTATGCGCATACCCTCTATTTTCTTTTCAGTAATTTCAGCATGCTATGGCAATAATATTTGCTCAAGAAGGTGACATTTGTGATGACATCAGAATTCCTTGGTGACCCGACAGAGAAGGCCACTACACTGTTAGCTGCCTGTGGCCCAGAACAATGTCCCTCTTGTAACAAAAGGGCACTGCTTAGACCTTTGACATAAAGAATTTGGTACAGTAGTGAATTATATTTGCAACAGGGACTTTTAAATAGGGATATTTAAAAGTCCTATTCGAGTTTCCCCCAAACTATACCCTTCAGGTAGCCTGACACTCGATTGGTTCACCGACCAACACATGACATAGTGTTGTTATCATGGTTATGTGTGGCTGGCTAGTGGCTAGCTAGCCTGTTGCTTGCTAGTGCTACTTGCTAACCAAAGAAACAGTCAGAATAGGAGCACTACGAACTAGTAATCAAACACAACATAACATGCCTGCTACTGGTGTTTCATAGCGAGATCGATACGATCGCATTTTACCGCAATTTACCGCATTTTAGCGCGACGCGATGCGCGGTACGGTACGGCGGCAGCGCTGGTGTACTTGGAAACACACATGAGTTCTGGGAAACCCCCACCCATGCTGATCACATGACGCTGATTCACGACGCTGATTCGCCGTACGGATTTTCAACCGAGGGAGGCCTCTTCAATGAGAGCACTTCTAGACCCCTGAATCGCCAAAACAAAAAATGTAAAGGGGTGTGGCTAGCGATTCAGGGTCTGGAACTAGGCTACCCTTCAGGCAGTGTTTGGCGATCTAGGCTTATTGTTAGACCAGTTGCTGCGCATACCCAAACAAATACTGTACTAACATACCAGCATTATCAGTTTCACTCATTTAACAGATGACAGTGTCATTCTTATAACTTTATAAGACTAGAGGCCTAACATCTGAAAAGTAGCCCTTAAAAGTAAATTATCTTGTCAAATTAACTGTAAATGAAATCAGACATGTTCAAATTAGATGAACTGGCAGGTAAACTGACCTAGTCAGAAGTCGACAATATAAATGGCCCGGTGGCTTGGATGTACTTTTTCAACCAGCCACTCTCCCTTATAGTAAGGGGAACATAAGAAAATCTGCAAAGTAAATCGTTACCAAGAAATTCCTTCACCAATGTGTTTCTAAAGGTGTGTAATAATATGTAATAAAAGGTTGAAATTCAACTCCCGGGGGAAACCTCGTAAAAAAATGATTTGTGTTTGTGTCACATTAATTTACTATACAGGAATAAAATGGTTTAGTGAAAAGATGGTTTAGTGATGAATCATTACTTTTCACCGTTTTGTGGGGGCCATTTGTAGCCCATGGAATGTTTTTCGCACACACAAACACAAATCAATTTTTTTATGAGGTTTCCCCGGGAGTTGAATTTCAACCTTTTAGTACATATTATTACACACCTTTTGGCTTTAGAAACACATTGGTGAAGAAATTTCTTGGTAACGATTTACTTCGCAAATTGGTCAAATATCTTATAAAATCCCCTTACTGTTACATGTCCCATAAAACAACAGCTGAATTAAAGGGTAGAATGAATGAAGAAACGTTTCCAAATTGAAAAGTGTAAAGGTTTGAGGACTATTATGGTCAAATGCACATAGAGTACAATGAGGGTTAACAGTTCAATACTTTTGGAGAATGAAGAGTGTCATTATTAGGTCGGAAATGTTAATATCTTCCCACATAATACCCCATTTGAGTTGCCATTTGAACATCTTCTCAGTAAACTAAAGGCCTGACATCTTCTATCTATGACATAATGGTTAATAATCTACCACTCTACAATATTATGCCTGTAAAATGGGGATCCAGTTTGGGGTGCATCTATGATGACATTGATTGGCATAACATGCTTGAATGTTCACAAACTTTTTAAATCTCCACTAAACACAGACAAATGCAGTTACTCCACATGATAGATTACATAAGTATTCAATAATGATTCCCCCTACTGACAGAGACGCAAAGTCTCTGAAGGACATATGCTGTGGATCTGGCCATGCCTGGAGGAGTTTTGGAAATACAGTATATTGGAACAACTTCAGAAATTGAAGAGTCTGAAATTGTCCCAACTCTAGGATTTGGATTCTGGGAGACATACAAACACTCACTGTGATCCATCACAAGAGTACTTTATTTTTCTGGCTAGCACCGCAGGGAAAACATTTATTCTTCAAAACTGGATATCTGAAAACGTGTGTGTGTGTGTGTGTGTGTGTGTGTGTGTGTGTGTGTGTGTGTGTGTGTGTGTGTGTGTGTTGTTGTTTTTGTATGACATGTTCTTATATTTTTATGAATGTCATTTTAAAAGATAACATTATAGAAAATGACACAGCATAGCTTAAGCATAATGGAGTAAGTCAATAGAACAAGGAAACAAGCCAAAGAAAGCTTATACAAATAAATTAGTTAGACCAAGTAATCATAAAGCCTCATCTAGAGAAATGTCCATGTTGAATTGGAGGCATACTTCAAAAATATGATTCACAATTCAGAAAGATACTGCGAGATAGTCGGACAGATTGTGAGGAGGATACAAGTGTTTTATCAAACAACAAACACAATTAATGCAATCTGTCACACATGACATGCAACTGAAAACAACACCGCTCTATTCGTCAAGCTTGGCAGAATCATTTTGAACAATCCGGAGCTGTGCCATGGCTTGTACAAACACAAATACAGGGCATTATATTAGTCATCAAGTGAAACACGTTGTTCACTCACACAGTATACGACTATCTGAATCAATGAAACTAAAAAGTTTATGTGAACACTATTGGTGTCTAGTCTGTCTATGTTGTATTGTTCCGGCTCTAGCTGCACCATGGATGAGTCATTCACCTGCATGTGCAGGGAACACGGCACAGTACTATAGATTTTCTTAAGGCATTGCATAAGTCAATATGATATGATATTCAGTATAATATGTAACACAATTGTCCATTTGATAATTGTTGTAATGTTCATAATTTGGAGGATGTCAATAACATATTTTAGGATAGAAGGTGGCTAGATGAAAGTTACATAATGGTTAAATAAGGTTAAAGCAAAAACATGTAGTTTAGTTGTATTTAAAAATACATGGCATCCAAAGCCTTTGACTTCATTACCCAAGGGTCTCTGCAAGCATGACACGCTGTGATTGACCAGTCTTTGCTTTGCCTGGCAGTTCTGCCTTGGTGCCTTGACAAATGCCAGGATGTGTCCCCTATACCGTACATAGTAATACCCCAAGCCCCTAGCTGGGAGCCCCATACTGCTGAATACCACAAGCAATTTGCCAAGAAATATTGAAACAATGTATTTATTTTGCAGATACATTCCCAGTCCATTTATTATGACCAGCAGCCAACTGTATAGCTTTATCTCAAGAGCTGTCACCCAACAAAAGTAATAGCCTCTCTGCATAACTGTACATTTTCCAAAGATGGCATTCCTGTTTCCTGTTCCAGTTCATTTTCCACTAGCTTCATTTGATTGGCTCGTTAGCAGGTTTGAACTGGAAACACATTATGACACCTTCAAAGCGGCAGCTTATCAAATTAATGATGTGTGTGTTATATTTAAAGGAGTAATTCACCCCCAAAATGAGTCCAATGAGACTTGAATTTATGATTATTCTTTTTTTTTTGTTTTTTTGTCATATTCCTAAGACAATAATTTGATTACAATAAATGTACCTCCATTGATTCCATTGAGGGTAATGGAATTATGTCTTAGGAATGCGACAAATACAAAAAAATATTATTGAACTCAAGTCTCCATGGCATGAGTAATCAATAGAAAAAAAGTCATTTTGGGGGTGAACTACTCCTTTAACTCTTATACTGCCAGATTATTTATTTATTTATTGGGTCTGGTGCCATCAAAAAGCGGCTTACCTTTGCAACGTTATAGTAGATTGATAGACTTTTTTTTTTTTTTTTTTGCCTTTCATGCCTGCCTGGTCTGCACTTTCACAGACTAGGCAGCAGAGGGCGGCGTAATGCCATTAATGTGAATTTGGCCGTTCCGTCTTGCCATAGATTGGGAACACACATTGGCCACAAAGCCCCAGGGCCAGAGAAAATCAACACGGAAGAGAATTGGTCTCCGTTGATGTTAATGCATAATGGATTTTTAAGACCATCACTGCTCGCCATGTGATTACAGTACACGGCGGCGCAACCCCTCATCAGCTTAAGGACATCAACAAGGTAAACGAACGAACGGCCGTATTGGCGCGGCTCACTCTCTAGAATTGGGGCGAACAGGAACGTCCAAAGCAGTATAAGAGTTAAGTGTGCCCATACTAGACTAGGCTAGACTTTGCTGCTGTAGTTTTTGGATATAGCCTGAGCTCCCAAAAAGAATTCCCTCAGAAACCACACATAGTGGTAGTGGGTAGGCCCATAATAAACCTCTGAAATCTTTATGTATCCTGCTTGGTATACTTTGTTTGATATGTCCGTAACTCATAGCAACACACTACTATATATGGCATTCATGAAGGGGAACAATAACATTGCAGTGCCCAACCAGATACCGATATTAGTTGGGGCAGTTCAGAACAAAAAACAGGCTTTCCGCCACAAGGAAAGCCTGGTGATGTGAGGCTGGCCCATACCATGAGTGTGCCACGGGTCAGTGGTCAATGCACTTACAATGACAAACACCTAAATCTAACACAGCCTTTATTCATTTTTAAATTGCAGATGCTTTGCTTACATCATGGTGTACTATAAGTGTGCCATATATTTCTGCTCTTAGTTTATGCTCCTTTAATACAATTCCTCTGGCATATATTCCAAATTTTTCTAGCTACAATTTTAAATACCAGTTAATTTGAGATTAAGAATACTTTGTTGAGCGACAACATGTATTGTGACTATACTGTGCAAAGAGGAAGTAACAGTCAGCCTAATCACTATCTACACTACAGTACCAAGTTGACAGCTATGGGGAAAACATGGGAACTGGGCATCCAATGAACCCTAACTGTCACTAGAGATATAATCTCAGTGAATGAGTGTGACCCACAATAGGCCTCGCTTTAGGCAATGCTTTGTTACTTGGGGCCTGTGCTCTAGGCTTTGGGAAACACCACCAGTTATGGTAAAGCTTTCAAAATCTGTATAATCTTTTAAACCACTTCTTAAATCGTGTTTTCTTTTCACAGACAGAGCTTCTGACAATTTCTTGATACATCTTATTTGTCAAATGTGTAAACCTTGGTGCAACAGCAAGATTAACGCTGAAATGAACAGACTATAACCAAGTCATTGGCAGTAAACAGAGAATTGTCAACCAAACTTTAGTAATGACTGAGCTCTCATTTACACAAATCTGTATATCAAGGAACTGACCGCTTTCCAGACATTTCAGACAATTGTATTTGAAATAAAATCACATTAACTTGGAACTAGGAATGAATGGAATACTGTATGTCTGGACATGTCTCGAAAATAAATAGTACAATTATTTCTCATTTATTGCAGACAAGTAATCAATCAATTTAATGCAGGACACTAGGACGGTGCTATTGTGCCCTTTACCCATCAAACAAATAAACAAAGAAACGAACACACACACACACACACACACACACACACACACACACACACACACACACACACACACACACACACACACACACACACACACACACACACACACACACACACACACACACACACACACACACACACACAGTGACGTCATGGTTTCTAAAGATTGAATACATTTTTTATTCATGACAAATAATCTGTGTCCATATAGAGGAATAATGTCCCTGCATGTTTTATGATGATGACTGTGTGACGTCTGGATATAGTAGAAGACATCCAGCCCACGTACTGATGTACAGCTTACTTTGCTGTATGTGTCCCCCTCACTGCTTACGTGTAGTTTCACACAACTTGTTGCCAAAACAGCCCTGAATGAGAATTCCATTTAGTCTATTCTACCTCATTATCCTCCGCGCTGCCATTGTAGGAATACCGCGGCAGCTCCCTAACCACCCCCTTGCTCAATGCCAGAATTGTTTACGGGGGAATGGAATCTCCATCCGGAATGCCATGGCATCCTTTAGAGGCCTGTGACTGTGCAGGGATCTGGAGTGGTGATGCTTTTCATGCCTGTTCGTGTGGGATCAGGGCTGAGGACAGTGGACATTGCCATCATTTGTATAATTAATGAACATGCAGAAGGGAATGGCAAATGAGCACACAGCCCCCAGAGAATGCTTTAGTATAGAGCACAGGGTCGGGGGTCATGTGTGCCTTTGTACGTGGCCATTGGCCACTGAGAGACGACCTCTGATTTGTTTAATATTGATTGTGCATTGCACAATCATAATTGTGTATTGTAAATGGGTGACAAAAATAATCACACCCACTTCGTTAATCGTTACACCTGTAAACCTGTGATGTGACATTAAAGCTGAATAACAGTATTAGGGTATCTATTGCCAAGCTTATTTCTATAGCACATTTCATACAGTAAACTCAATGTGCTTCACATTGAGCAGTGACAGATAAACCTTTTAGGCTATACTGTACAATAGGGCCATGTTTTCTGAGGTAAGGTATAATCACAGCCAGGGCAGATGTAACAAAGTAAGTTAATATAACAAAACTATATTAAACATTGGTGTGACTTCTAGCCTGCAAGCAACATCTTCAATATAATTCAAGTTTTTAGAATAGCTCTCTCTAATCTTGTCTCCCACACCAAGCAAAGCAGCTCAGGCTAAATTAATATTAGTCATGGACAAAGAGATGACAACGGAGTAGTGTGCCTATCTATCTATCTATCTATCTATCTACGGTATCTATCTATCTCGGGAAACATAATGAAAAATGTAGCAATGAAAACACATGCAGCCACCAGCAAAGCTAAAAAACAACAAACACTTAGCTGACTAACAAATAGGATCCCATCGTAACTATTTAACCATGAGTCAAGGCGTAATGATGTGCATAAATATTACGGTAGCCGATGACACATAAATCTGCATAAATTCAGCCAGGCATTCATTACAAGGACATTATTACACAGAGATGCTGTTGGTAATGAAAAGCACAGATGGGGCTGAAAGTTTGTTCTTTGACAGTGGGTCACCTAAGGCAGGGACCTCCAAGAGGTGGACCACATGGTAGCTTCAAAGTCACGCCATGGTTAGTGCTTTTTTTGCACGCAGTGTTTTCATTATTAATGTCAGAGTGATGCTGAATGTCAAACCAAAAAACAAGTCTTCAGAAGGAGACCTTAAAACAAAGTAAAGTAGCCAGCCAAGGCAATAGGGCTGTTAACATTCCTCAGAAATTAAATTCGAATCTTGGTCTTAAAAATATGTTCGAATATTATAATGTTTTATTTTTCCCCAATAGAAAATGACTTGTTATTGTAAAAGCGGAAGAGGGACAGCGTAAGCACTGCTCGGATCCAATAAAAATATATTTTGTTTGTTTTTATAATTTGATAAAGTACATTCTTTTGCGTCCATCTGTCCTACCTGACCAGGGCTTCAGACAGGAGCGATGGGATTTAAATTGTTAATCCACGTATTTACTATTTATCTCGCTCAAAAGCAAGTCCATACTTTCCACCCAGCTCCGCCATTATTGCCGTAAAGCCGTGAACTTTGAACTCCCGTTGAAATCTTGTGTCTCGCGCTACTTCCGGGAGCCCGTTCACTTGCATTGCACTGATGGAATATATTGCTTCACCATCATTTTGGGGACCAAATAAGTAACCTACTTTTAATGGTAAGATAGCCGTTTTGGACCGGAATACTCCTTTAAATGAGTTTCATTTTCAACCATATCTTCATACAATTAGATCAATATAATATGGCACAATTTCTGTCTACTAAATCTGCATCTCATTGGTGGACTATTGCCCACAATTCCCACATCTTCGATGGGGATTCCAAGATAATCAGATTCTCTCTTCCTGGAAAGTTAGCATGCTCAAATAGAAGCCATTGTTCTTAGTACATAACAAAGTGATATCTGACAAAACCTGTCTACAGATGATATTGCTGATAGGCAGGATTCTGAACTGTCCACGGCCCTCCTTTGAAACTCAGAGTGAGACGACAGAAATGGTCTTATAATGAGCATTATTAGTAAGGTCTGATTATATGAAGATGGGTGAAGTGGTCCTTTAAGACTCTTTGTGATATGAATTGTAAACAGTGGTAAAAATGTACTAGACAGACAAAAGTGCAGCAATACATAATAATATACACTTGCAGAATCAGGTGTATTCTGTTTTATAGGTAGTCTAATTTATTCCAAAAGTAAAGCAAGCACATTTGTGAATAGTACGGTAATATCACAAATTAATTTGCTGTTTGCAATACCTGGACTGAAGTAGAATAGCTGAACAAGCCTGGACACAGTATGCATGCAACTGCATGTTGAACCCAAAATAATCTTCTAAGCAAACACACACACAAACATTGCAGAATACCCTTTTTCATTCAGTGTGTCTAATGTGATACAGTACGTATCACATAAATACTCGGATGGCAGCCCAGCTACTTGCCCATGGGCTGTATAAAGCTAACTTGGACTATGATGATCAGGAACTGAAAAGAATAAGAAACTCCATCTTATTTTTGGCCATGGACCTATACTCTGCAGTTACTAGGTATGATAGGATTGTGTTCCTGCTGGCCAACCTGGCAGCGGTCTGAGAGAGTGAGGTACAGTACATCAAAGTATGAAGCTAAGAGAAAGTGTTTCTTTTCTCATAGAAGCATGTTGTATTATGTCAACCCATAACCGATACCTGCCTACACATTCTCATTTCTCACAAACGGTGACAGAGCTGCAATAGGCTATGTGATGTGTTGGATGGTAGTGGGTGAGGCCACGTAAGTGAAGGAAGCCCTATCATTGGTTAGCTCTTCAAATAGCATCTAAAACCGTGATGGAACAGTTAGCTCCATGTTCCCAAGATCACTGGTTCAAATCCCACTGCAGGTATACCTTTTACTCCAAGCATGTCACGACTCATGAAATGTTTGGTTTAGATAGGTTTAGATAGATACCTTTATTATCCCAAGGGGGAAATTCAGTGGTTAGGGTTAGGGTTAAGGGGTAGTTTTTTGTGAGGATTATGAGGGTTTAATAGTTTTTTGTTAGGTTAAGGTTAGAGTTAGGCAAAGTATTTTGTGAGGCTATGATAGGGTTGGACATGGTTTTTATTTTTGTGAGGTTATGGTCAAGGCTTTGTTTGGGTTAGGCAATGTTTCGTCAACATGCAACATCACAAGGGCAGAGCCGCAAATGTGTGCAAAATGTGACGAGTTGGGGATGAGAAAGGGTACATGCAGTACAAATGAATGCCCGAAAAATATATTTATTTTACCAATTACCCAAGGCAAAAATGGAACGCAAAAATGGACTACCCACGGACACGGTACCTCAAATGTACCCATGATCCCAAATCCCAGGCATGTAACTAAA
>NC_137826.1:24543399-24660899 GCF_963921795.1 Nannobrachium achirus | reverse complement strand
CTAGTTTTAGTAAAAACACGTTTTAATCAAGATCACACGGAGAAGAACTGCATTTCCCATACTGCTAAACATGTACATCCGGTGAAATCGACGTCTGTGATTGGTCTAGCTTCTTCTTCTTTCATGTATCTTGCGGTTACCGCGGAAGTAGCTACTGCCCCCTGTCTTCCCGGCGGATTATTGCACGTCAGCAGAACTCCGTGAGCGATCGTCTTTCTTTTACAAATATGATGCACTATGTTAAGGATGACGATAAGAGCGTCCACAGAGATGACAATCACTACATTTCAGGCCATATGCTGGCCTGGATAACTAAACTGAGCGTGATTTAAGGGCTTTATTTCAGGAAACAACAACAACATTCGCAATGCATTCTGGGAGTGTAGTTTCCGCAATTTTAAAAATAATGATGTACACAGTCTTGTACCCTGCCCTTTTTTTCAGCTTTCTAATTAATCTTTGCATTCAAAAAAATGTGAATATTGACATGATCCCTCTCCAGCTGAGGTGGCTTTGTCCAAGGCTTAAAAACGTTTAAATAAATACTTTATGAAATGTCTATGGAAGAAATGAATGCGGAAAACGCTTCCGACACCAGAGTGAGGACGGGGTGGGGCTTCAACTGCAAGTTACAGAGAAGTATGAAAAAGATAAAAAGAAAAAACAAGAACAGAGTACAGAGTACAGTAAGTGTATAAAAGGTTCACACTGGACAGTCCCTCCCTCTGGCCACATCACTGACTCGGCTCCACCCACCTCACCTGCTCCACTCAATCACACACCTGCTCCCATTCACCTAATCAGACTGACTATATAAACCTGCTAGAATTCCTCACTCCAGTGTGGTGGCAGCAGCAGAGGCAACAGCAGCAGCAGCAGAGCCTGGCCTGGAGGCACAGGCACTCCATTTTGTTATGCGTTAATTGAGTGAGTTTGAGTTTGCTTTGTTTGCTTTGATTGTATGGTTTATGGTTACTTGTAATGTAATCTTTGCCTGTGCCTTGAAGTTGAACTGTTGGGAATGCAGAGTAAATTGCACAATCACCTGGAGAATCATAGTTAATGTTGATGTTTAAGTACCCATTCTTCTTATCTTGTTAAATGTACTGTGTCCCTGAATATTGGTTTACTTATTGGATATTTGGTAGCTGTAACCTTGGCGAATTTATTGCTTAATGTTGGTTTTACTGTTGAATTGTATAATGATTGCATTTTCTCTATTTATTTGTTTATTTGTAGAAATAAAAACCATAGCACATGGAAATATCTTCGAATGGCTTTCTAACCGAAGCACCCATGGTGAAAGAAACGGGCACGTACCTTTTAGGCGAAGCCCGAACTGGCGAAGTGGGGAAATGTCCGATACCGTAGCGATCTGGCGAACGTCTTCTGGACAGGGCGTTTATCGTGCGCTTGCCCAGGCCTTACGGCCTGGGCATAAATATAACGATTGCATTCACCACGGCTTCGTAACTCGCGCGGCGCTCCGCCGGCCGCGCGGCCCTGGCCCGCTCTTCGCGGCCACTCGCGCCTACGGCGCTCGGGGGCGAAGAGCAGGACCAAGGTCCGCTGGCCTTCGCGCCGCTTGCAGTGTCGTGGACAATCGATTCGCCAGATCGCTACGGTAGGAGACAAATCCCCACTTCGCCAGTTCGGGCTTCGCCAGAACAGGACTTTCCCAAAGAAACACCTAGCCAGCCCTACACCCTAGCAAACAACCCCCTACTTTACATGGTCCTTCGAACCCGGAACTAGAGCTTTTGCCATGGAAGAGCAAACTCAGAAGCTCCTGCAGAGCAGCACCCGAATGCAGGAGAACAGCACCCGAATGCAGGAGAACAGCACCCGAATGCAGGAAAACTACACCCGAATGCAGGAAAACTACACCAGAATGCTGTATGTACTCTCCTCCCTCCGGTCCAAGCCCCCTGTGCCCAGGGCTCCGCCTCCTCGTCAGCCTCCAGTGCCCAAGACTCCGCCTCCTCGTCAGGCTCCGGTGCCCAAGACTCCACCTCCTCCTCAGGCTCCGGTGCCCAAGACTCCGCCTCCTCCTCAGGCTCCGGTGCCCAAGACTCCGCCTCCTCGTCAGCCTCCAGTGCCCAAGACTCCGCCTCCTCAGGCTCCTGTGCCCAAGACTCCGCCTCCTCAGGCTCCGGTGCCCAAGACTCCGCCTCCTCCTCAGGCTCCGGTGCCCAAGACTCCGCCTCCTCCTCAGCCTCCAGTGCCCAAGACTCTGCCTCCTCGTCAGGCTCCGGTGCCCAAGACTCCACCTCCTCCTCAGGCTCCGGTGCCCAAGACTCCGCCTCCTCCTCAGGCTCCGGTGCCCAAGACTCCGCCTCCTCGTCAGCCTCCAGTGCCCAAGACTCCGCCTCCTCAGGCTCCTGTGCCCAAGACTCCGCCTCCTCAGGCTCCGGTGCCCAAGACTCCGCCTCCTCCTCAGGCTCCGGTGCCCAAGACTCCGCCTCCTCAGGCTCCGGCGCCCAAGACTCTGCCTCCTCCTCAGGCTCCTGCGCCCAAGACTCCGCCTCCTCCTCAGGCTCCTGTGCCCAAGACTCCGCCTCCTCCTCAGGCTCCTGTGCCCAGGACTCCGCCTCCTCAGGCTCCTGTGCCCAAGACTCCGCCTCCTACAAAGGCTCCTGCGCCCAAGACTCCGCCTCCTCCTCCTGTCGCCTCGTCCCCGGCGCCCCGGGCTCCACTTCCTGTCTTGCCTCCGGCGCCCCGGGCTCCACCTCCTGTTTCTCCATCTCCGGTGCCCAGAGCTCCACCTCCCCTGCAGTCCTGGTCTCCACCTTCAGCCCGGGCATCGCCTCTGACCCAGCCTCCTCTGGCGCCCCTGGCTTCACCCTCAGTCCTACCTGCCGGCCCCCCAGCAACAGTTCTACCTGCCGGCCCCCCAGCAACAGTTCTACCTGCCGGCCCCCCAGCAACAGCCCTCCAGCAGCAGCCCCCACAGCCACCACCTGAGCCTCCCCTAGCACCTGGGCCCCCTCGTCTGCCACCACCTGAGCCTCCTCCAGCACCCATTTGTTCCTACCAGTGTGACCTTTTTAGTTTTAAATCTTGCAGATTTGGGGCGGCTGTATAAAAGGTTCACACTGGACAGTCCCTCCCTCTGGCCACATCACTGACTCGGCTCCACCCACCTCACCTGCTCCACTCAATCACACACCTGCTCCCATTCACCTAATCAGACTGACTATATAAACCTGCTAGAATTCCTCACTCCAGTGTGGTGGCAGCAGCAGAGGCAACAGCAGCAGCAGCAGAGCCTGGCCTGGAGGCACAGGCACTCCATTTTGTTATGCGTTGAGTGAGTTTGAGTTTGCTTTGTTTGCTTTGATTGTATGGTTTATGGTTACTTGTAATGTAATCTTTGCCTGTGCCTTGAAGTTGAACTGTTGGGAATGCAGAGTAAATTGCACAATGACCTGGAGAATCATAGTTAATGTTGATGTTTAAGTACCCATTCTTCTTATCTTGTTAAATGTACTGTGTCCCTGAATATTGGTTTACTTATTGGATATTTGGTAGCTGTAACCTTGGCGAATTTATTGCTTAATGTTGGTTTTACTGTTGAATTGTATAATGATTGCATTTTCTCTATTTGTTTATTTGTAGAAATAAAAACCATAGCACATGGAAATATCTTCGAATGGCTTTCTAACCGAAGCACCCATGGTGAAAGAAACACCTAGCCAGCCCTACACCCTAGCAAACAACCCCCTACTTTACAGTAAGTACAGTAAGAGCAAGGTACAACAGGAAAGGGAACGAATAATAGTGTGTCTTAAAGCACGACTATCAAAATAATACAGTTCCCAAATCAAAGTGACCATAACAGTCAATGCTAGTTAGTGCAACAAGTATCTCTACATCATGTCAAACACAAGCAGAAATACTAAAAAAACTACTAACACAAAAAAAAACTAATAAATAAATAATTTCGCATCCACTGGGCCAAGTAAAGCGCTCTGATCGGCTACTTCTCCCTTTGCCGTGGTGAATGCAATCGTTATATTTATGCCCAGGCCGTAAGGCCTGGGCAAGCCCACGATAAACGCCCTGTCCAAGTGACTACAATGGAGCGCTCCCTAGCTCATAGTAAGATAATGGCTAAGCACTGCCGAGCTAGGCTAGTAAATAAAGAAAGAGAGTCGCAAACGAGTGACGTCAGCGCCTTCACTAGTGAATGGCTGTCGTCGCCATCTGGTGGTGATTGGTGTGTGGTGAACGACAAAACAAGCGCTCTTACAATGAACGTACTGAGTTACCCAAACGTACTGTAACATATATGTCACGGTTTGATAGAGAAACAGTACGGTCGAGAAACGGAGCACTCGTCGTGCGGCACGGGGCGGAACAAGCGGTCGCTTTGAGCCGCAACAACGTCCTCCAGGCGGAGCCGCTCGATTGTCCACGACATTGCAAGCGGAGCGAAGGCCAGCGGAGGCGCGAGTGGCCGCGAAGAGTGGGCCAGGGCCGCACGGCCGGCGGAGCGCCGCGCGAGTTACGAAGCCGTGGTGAATGCAATCGTTATATTTATGCCCAGGCCGTAAGGCCTGGGCAAGCCCACGATAAACGCCCTGTCCAAGTGACTACAATGGAGCGCTCCCTAGCTCATAGTAAGCTAATGGCTAAACACTGCCGAGCTAGGCTAGTAAATAAAGAAAGAGAGTCGCAAACGAGTGACGTCAGCGCCTTCACTAGTTAATGGCTGTCGTCGCCATCTGGTGGTGAACGACAAAACAAGCGCTCTTACAATGAACATACTGAGTTACCCAAACGTACTGTTATATATATATATATATATATATATATATATATATATATATATATATATATATATATATATAGAGAGAGAGAGAGAGAGAGAGAGAGAGAGAGATAGAGAAAGACAGAGACGTACACACTCGGTCAAGCATTGGAGCGCTGAGACACCATTCAAAAATTCAGACATATTTGTAATAAAAAAGAATAGGCCTACAATGAAACTGAGGTGTACATTTTCGTCACAGCTAAAAAGCAATTCACTTACCCAAATTTTAAATCCTGCCCAACTGGAAAGATAAGATCAGATTTATGAATTTAATCTTTCACCGTTTGTGTGTGTGTGTGTGTGTGTGTGTGTGTGTGTGTGTGTGTGTGTGTGTGTGTGTGTGTGTGTGTGTGTGTGTGTGTGTGTGTGTGTGTGTGTGTGTGTGTGTGTGTGTGTGTGTGTGTGTGTGTGTGTGTGTGTGTGTGTGTGTGTGTGTGTGAACGGATTAAGACCCCTGGGGTCTACGTGCCAGTTATCTTCCCCCCTCGCTACCGAGATTTGCAGTTTAACATTTTTTTTTTGCAGTTTAAAAAAAATTTAAGGAGAAAGTACTCAGTTTGTAAGGTCGGGTCAAGGAAGCACCTGTAGACATTTTGTCATGAAGCAGGGTTTATAGCCTGGGATCGCTTCCAATTTCGGGCTTCTGATCCAGTCGGGAGCGGATGGCGTCCTATGTCATTTTGTTGTCAAAACAGACTACACTTTGGCCGGATGATAGACCGGATGGCACACCAAACTGGATGGCACGCTTCTGTAGTCTCGCGTGGCCAGACTGTAGACTGTGGAATAGTTGTCTTGTCTTCTGTCATCCGGTCTGGGATGCCATCCCGTCTAAACCGTATCAGACGGCCTGTTAAACAAATACCAGGCTTTCCTCTGAGAAAGCCTGGTGACGCGAGGTTACAGGGTTTATAGTCCACCCTACATTCTAACCTACAGTATTTACAAGATATTTGTGGGGCCCACGTATTTGAGTGTTAACTTACCGTATATACATTTGTTGGGCCTTAGGGCTGCCTTAGGGTCCCGGGTGGTCAAATGGCTCCTGAGCTCATGTCCATGTGTGTGTGTGCGTGCGCGTGCCTGTGTGCAGGCCCAGCTTATTAATGCACAGGCTTAGGTGTCCGGGTTGCTCAGAGTCAGTAGGTAGAGTTCTTGCCTTTGGACCACAAGGTCATGGGTAAGTTCCCGGGCACCGCCAACTCAGCGTATGATTTCACGGCTTGGGTGCGGCAACTCATGCAGCAAGTACTGGGAGTTGATGATGATGCTAGTAGGTGTGGTGCTCCACCTCAGCAATCCATCTACCAGGGTTCTAGTGCATTGTAACGGGGACAGACTGCGTGTTACCGGCTCCCGACCTACTTTTAGGGGCTGCAGACAAGGCCACCAAGCTTGGCCATAAACGCCTGGCCAAAAAGGAAAGAACGACCAGACTATTGCATGTAACGGCTCTCAAATGGGGCTGCCGAAATAGCGCTACATCGGTGCGTAAATGCATCAGAAGCACCACACACCCTGCGAGCGAAGTGAAAACTTTCAGCAGCAGCCGATGTTTCTGCCTGAGTATGTTGTATGATAATGACCATCAGAAAGTGTTTTCATACTACATATCATGTGCCTGTAACTGCCTTAAAAAAACTATGAGAGGTGGGGCTTATTAGGAAAAAAAGGGTAAAGAAATCATACCAAAATTGGAATAGCATGTTGAGGGGCCTAATATAGATCTCACTTCTTTGGCACCACAAACAGTTGCATAAACTCTACTTCCCCTACTGTTGCTTTGTGTTATGATGGCCTGGATAGGCAACCAGGCCTGGCAGATCAGTCTTTGCATCGTGGCTATGTCTGTGCAACTGCTATTAGTTCACATTTGATAATTAACTATGTCAGCACTGTGTGTATTCCTACCTGTCCTTTTATATTACCATACAGATTGGTTAAAATAACATATTTTATTCATTCAATTCTCGGATTGTAGCTTTAAGCTAGATTGCACGTGGAAGTGGCTGTGTTTGTAACTTTGTATGCGGGGTTGGTTTGACAGAAAGATACAAAGACAAATAGCCTCATTAAATGGATTAGTTTAAGAAATCTTCTAAGTTACTGCACTGACACATGTTGCAGGAGCAGACATAAAACATTTTTCATCGTATAATAAGTAATAATAAGGCCTATTTGGATCATGGATATACAGTATGAAGCTATATTTTATGGTGCTAATTTGGAACAACATAAAATGGGGATCTCCATACATGGGCATAAAATGGGGATCTCCATACATGGGCATAAAAGGGACAAGGACTGACAGATACAGAGATCTCACGCTGCTGTCTATAATTGGTTTTGATAATGTGCAGTTTACTCATTAGAATGCTCAACCGTGATCATAAGGAGTGGACATTGAATGGTAGATTCACAAAATATTAAATCAATTCAGTAGAAGTCCAGGAACAAATTCCAATTATACATGTTTTGCGCAGTCGTTTTGGGCAAGACGCCCTTCCTCAGTGTAATATACAGGTACCTGGCAAATAAAACATAATGTATAATGCATGCTGCATCCTCCCTGATAAGGGAGCCACAGCAGATGTGTTTACCATGCAACCCTACACTGATTTATACTTTTGCGCATCGTGTCGTGCAGTTAAAATAGAAAATCAACAAGCTCACAGAGTGTCACAGGCACAGCAGCACTACATGTTGTCAGCTTATACTATTGACTATTTTAGGCGCATAACATATGGCATACACCCACTCACTAGGTATAAATCTGACCATAGTTACAGTATGAATTACAAATTTAATTTACAATTTAGGTATTTAACAGACACGCTTCAGAGTGACTTACATGTGTGAGATCGAGATAAGCAGAGAAATTATAATACCATATGGCATAATTCTTTGTATGTAAGAATTGTCAACAAGGCTATCCTAGGGAAGCGTCCCCTTATCTTTATAGGTGACTTTGCTTTGCCTCTAATACCAGGTCCACTAGGTGTCTACTTCTCAGTACACAGGGTACTTACTGAGCTTCTCTACCTTTGGCCCAGAATGGGTCACGTTACCCATTTAGATGCCCTTGTTTCACTTGGTGAATTAAAATCTCAGATACACAATTCTTTGTCATTGTTCACTCCTGTGAACTTTTAAACAAGCACAAGGTGTTTTGTTGCTGCATGCTGTTGTCAAGGACAAGCCTCCTGTGTGTGTGTGTGTGTGTGTGTGTGTGTGTGTGTGTGTGTGTGTGTGTGTGTGTGTGTGTGTGTGTGTGTGTGTGTGTGTGTGTGTGTGTGTGTGTGTGTGTGTGTGTGTGTGTGTGTGTGTGTGTGTGTGTGTGTGTGTGTGTGTGTGTGTGTGTGTGTGTGTGTGTGTGTGTGTGTGTGTGTGTGTGTGTGTGTGTGTGTGTGTGTGTGTGTGTGTGTGTGTGTTCCATAGACAGTTTTGTCTATGGAAGCCGAATATTTGGTCATCATACGGTATTGGCGGATTTCTGCATCAAAAATGCAAAATTGGTATATCCCGGGACAGTGCATATTAACCTATTAATGAATATTTATTCATACCACTAAACATGATCCTTTCTATCCGTAGTCCCACATACATGACATATCAGAGAGAACAGTGTGTGTGTGTGTGTGTGTGTGTGTGTGTGTGTGTGTGTGTGTGTGTGTGTGTGTGTGTGTGTGTGTGTGTGTGTGTGTGTGTGTGTGTGTGTGTGTGTGTGTGTGTGTGTGTGTGTGTGTGTGTGTGTGTGTGTGTGTGTGTGTGTGTGTGTGTGTGTGTGTGTGTGTGTGTGTGTGTGTGTGTGTGTGTGTGAGTGTTTGAAACCTTTCCCAGACATTCTGAGAACCAGTTCAGCATCATTCTGTAGTGGTTATTCAAACCAAGAAGCAGATAGTGTCATAATCTCCATTCTTACATCTCATGTTTTTCAGACATGTTAACCACAAGGTCACTCAACAATTGACTTCCCACACCCACACTTGCAGATATGAACAATAAGGCCACCACACGCTTAGCACTCTCAATAACAAATGACACTGATCATCCTCTGCATTGCTACTTCGACCTCTTGCCATCAGGGTGAAGATACAGAACCTTGAAGTGGCTCAAGGTTCGATTTAGCAGAGTTTGTTCCATTCGGGAACAATAAAGATTATTATTATGTAACAGGGGGTCCATGACCCCCAGTAGGGGGTCCTCAGAGTTACTACAGGGGGGCCACCAAATCTTTGTGTGATAGGATTTCTTTTTTTACATTAACCACTTGAACCTCAGCATCCCTATTCTGAGGAGAACATTAGACAAAAATGGCAGATCTACAAGCTCACACGCCTTGCACTGTGAGGCGTTGTGAGCTTGTAGATCCACTATTTTTGGCAAAGAGGTTTGGTGTAGATGGAAAAAGAGCAGACCAAGTACAGAGTGAAAGGTCAAGTTTACTAAGTAGCCTATAGTGACTCGACAGTGATGTTACACGTCTATGAAGCTATCTATATAATCTATGAAAGTTTAATCTGCAACACATTTTTTTGTAATTTTATGTAGTGTTCTCCCTGCTTCATCTCTTTCTCAGCTAAGGGGTCCTTGGTAGGGAATCAGGATGTGGTCAGCTGTACAAGAGGAATAAATTACATGACCACCTTATATTCAATGAAAGATGTTAATTCAACCAAAATCAAATCCTTTTTAGGGCTAACAGAGGGTAACTTTGTTATTAAGGTTTCACCTCTATCGTTTAATTGGATGTCCTGTTTATCCTCATGAGCTATGATGAGATTACGTTCTCCCTCCAGTGATGTCTTTCATTATGCCCCTGGTTGTGTGTTCAAATTCTAATATAAACTATTCTGTTTTTAACTTCCATTCAGTCTCTTCACAACAATGTTGCATCAATAGGCTTTCAGGACTCTGGGAGAGAGTTTTCTCAAGGATAGCAGGTTCCTTGGGGAGTTGGCTATTTGTCTTGCCTGCTGAAAAACTGTCTGACAGGGTGTTTTTCCAAACAAAGGTCTTTGAATCAAACTAAGGGGCACTACTCCCCTCCCAAAGTAAACATCACTGGTTAAAGTAGCCCAAAACCCTCTTAATATGTGACCAAAACCACCGTATAGGCATATAGTGTTTGTGACAAGGATGGTCGCACTGCTCGGCAGTGCTCGCACAATAATTGGCCATAAATTCATGAGTACTGATAGCAGGGTTGCTTCTCCTGCTTTTGAATAATGTTTAAATAAATGACATATATTACATATTCAGGGAGCTAGTAAAGAGGTGACCAGCATGCCTATACATCAGAAACCATTGCTAAAAAAAGAAAAAAGAAAAAAAGAAAAAAACGCTGTACATATCAGTAACACTTGCTATATGCATGGGATGCATAGCAAGTGTTACCCTTAGGCTAAAAGGGTTAAGAAGCTCTTATAGCGCAGTGCTTTAAGAACCTTCTTCTAATGAAAGTATACTACTTAGGCTAAGAAGGAAACCTATTTGCTTCTTAAGAAGGCCTTTAAGAAGTACTTGGCGTTAAGTACTTCTTAATCTCTTTGGGAAACCCAGACATTGTTGTGTATCTAAATCTAAGAGATTTATAAATATATAATAATCCAGACAGAAAGGCACCTGAATGGCTTATCCTATAGCCTGGAGTGAGAATATGCCATATAGTGAAGCCATAGCCATATGCCATGCCTCATATTTGACAAATGGGAATATTAGAGGTTTAGAACTATATAAAACAAGTGAATTACTGGAGTAGTAGTGCATAATATCTACTGGTTAATAATGGATAACAGAGACCATGTGGTGTTCACCATTGACAATGTGTCAATGTAGAAAATGTATACACTTTTTAATGTGAATGTTTTAGTAGAGAATACTTTCTTTTCATTGTGTGATGAATTATAAATAATGACTTATTGTCTATACTCCCTAGAAAGTAGACACTCTGTGAATTCAGGTTATTGGTAGACATTCCCTAGCAAGCTTCAAGCGGGCTCTTTAAAATCCTCCAGTCCCTCCACACGCACGCACGCACGCACGCACGCACGCACAACCTAATGCAAACAGATGGAAATCAGCCATCAGCTCTCTAGGAGAGCTGACATTACATTAAATGTAATGTAACCAACCACCTTATGGACCTAGTTGAGTAGGGTTCAGTCTGTGTTGTCAGGGGATGAAAACTGCCGAGTCACATATTTGACAGTTGAAAGAGTGACAACTGCTTCTCTTGTTTTCTTTCAACTGAGTTGACGTCATTCTCCAGATGAGTTAACATTTACACGCAACAGAGCTGCATTGTGTGTGGTGTTATTTTACAAGCAAAAACTAGTCAGGATAAAGCACTGTTTGTGTGTGCTGTGAAGTGAATGTAACTTAAATGTTTACTAATGATATATAGATTCATATTTAATTTCTCAATTTATTTCAAAGAATTTCTAGGTGTAGCTCTTTTATAATGTTTAAAAATGCCAGATAGTGGACCAGATACAACATTAATATAGGGAAGGGAGGGGAAGAGTTTACTGACTTTTTACTGACTTCAAGGTCTGCAAATGATTACAAAAATATGCACTTGATGTTAGCAATGTTTCTGAGCTGGAAGAAGCATGGTTTGACAACCATTGTCACTTGACCATTGAAGAAAAAGTCAGGCGGGGGTTTGGCTGCCCAAATATTGAGCTGTACATCTAGTGATGATACACAAAAGAAGAAGAAGAAGAGGGTACTCCAAGGTGATGACCCCAGTCAGCAACAGTTGTGACACTAGGCGTTTGACATCCTGGCAGGGGTACAGGGGGACACCCTTGCTTGCACGGAGCACACTGCATGGCATAGCCAATGTGTGGAAGTCCAGCAACCCATTCACCATATCAAGCTCAGCTTCTTCTCGGTCCTGTAGAGTACGTTCTCCTATACAGCTGTTGAATGCTGGACCCTAAACATCAACCAGGATGTTACCAACAAGCATCTGTATATGGGGGGCTACCGAGGGTGAGCGAGAAGATGGTAGCCAGGGGAATGGGTCTGGTCTGTCACTGTCATTGACACCGGGGGCTCCCAGCAGCGGAGGAAAGTAGGCTACTGTCGAGCTAGCCAGATAGGATCGATTTGACTGGAGACGCCGCTGGAGCGGGCTCATCCCGGGATGAACTAAAGAGAGGGGGCTCTCTCTCTCTATCCATGGGTTCCAAAATTGACTACACAACTGATGAAGTCAAGTAGGAGACGGCTCAAGTAATGTACCTTTTCTTTTTGTGGCTGCTGCTGCTTGTGTTGTCTATTCTAATGTGAATCAAGCTGTTGTACTATTGCTGTCATTTTGTGACCCGACTGGGTGGCAATGAAAGTTTCATTGCCTGTTAAGTGACTGTTTCTGGCTTGAATGCTGATGTGAATCTACAGTTTGTATGTTGTGTTGTATCTGCTGTTCAGTGTAGTGAGTTGCAACAGGGGACAGCTTGGTCACTTCAATCATCCTAATACAGTATCTGGCTTAAAGTCCTGTTCGCAATTTGGTGTTAGGGGAGTTTCTCACCTGAACTGAGTCAGTGGGTCCCTAGACATTAAAAATCACAGAGGTGCTCGTCCGCCATAGTGCCAGGAAGGGCGCAATGGCCAAATCAAATATGGCTGCCATCGGCTATGATGAAAATCCAACTTTTCTGTTTCTGGGTGTATATGCACATGTAATACCTCTATTTGGACTAATTGTGGTGTGGGGAATTCATTTCTGATATTGTTTTGACCATTTTGGGCGATTTGGACCTCAAAAGGTCATGGTCAAGGTCATTTTGCTATTCCGAAGACCGTGGGCCATAACTTGGCCATTGTTAGGAGTAAAAACAGGTGCAGTAGGTCTAAATCAACTAATGCTGACATGTATAATTCATTTCTGACATTGTTTTGACCATTAAGGATCATCTTGTCTTTGAAATATCAATGTCAATGCCATTTTTCAAAAACGATTTTGTTCATTACTTGCACTTTTATAGTATTTTGTGTAAGTTTGTTACTATTTTATAGTAAGTTTGTTTTGTTTATAACAAAAGACATACTAGTGGGAAATACAACAAGTAAGCATCCACATTTAACTTTAAATTGGGGTTTAAAATGGGTGTTTAAATGAGCAAATAAGACTATTTACGAATAAAAGTGACAAATAAAATTACACAACAAAATCACACACACAATTAAATAACAATTTCCCTTAAAGTGCACCATATTGGGATTGTGTGCATGCAAGTTAGTATGAGGTGTTTTTACAGGATTGATTTGGCATTGTTCCATGGCAAAATATGATGCACAGAACTCCATCAGTGTCGAGTGTCTTGCTTCAGACATGGCAGGAGTGTACTAAAGTCAAAGTGCTCCTTCCATCCATCAGAGCTTGACATTGACTTTTTGAGGCAGTTGTCCTTTGGACAAGTATATTTCCCATTCACTTGTCCGGAGACAAAAGTCACTTGTCCGGATAAAAATTTCATACATTGAAATAATAACAAAAGGACGGCTAATGACCCCCCTTGCTCCCTCCACTCCATAGTATGGGCACTTGTCCCGGACAACAGGACAAGCCTTTATGTCATGCCCTGTTCCATGTTCCATTGGTTCTAGTCTTTCCTCAGGTTCCTTGGCTGTTCAAGCAGGTGGCAAGAAATGTGCTAGAAAGGTGCCTTGTTGGTCTCAGCAGTTGTACTTCTCTGCTACCAATACTGTGTCTTGTTCTGTCAAGGTCTTTGCCTCTCCAAAGTTTGTTAGACATTGTACTCGGTCAGAAGCCATAACTACATGTTTAATCCTCACCTGGCCCATGCAGTCATCTCCTGTCTCCAAGGCATATGTGCCTTGATCACTGTCTTGGCTAGTGGTGCTCCAAGATGAGACTGCTTGATGCAGTGCAAGTGAGTCTCACCAGTGCCATACTGCTGCCAGATCTCCTTCATCCCCAGTGCTTGGAAATATGGGGTGTAGTATAGCAGTAATGTGAAGGAGACAACAACTCTCTGGGGTCCGCTCATAGTTCCGACATCCCATTATTCTGACCATTAGGTTAGTGAAGGTTAGGGATAGGCTTAGTTATAATGGAGGCTGTACATAGTATGCACCAGGTGTCAGCCTCCTTAATCCTATTCAAGATGTCTGGGATCTCTTCTCCACTAGCGACATCATCAACAGAGACAACAGAGCTGATAATGGTAAATGGACTGCATTTACAGTATATAGCGCTCTTCTCCAAAGCGCTGTACAATGTATTTCACATTCACCCATTAACACACACATTCACACATACATTCACACCAAGAAACCATGCAAGGTGCTCATCGGGAGCAGTTAGGGGTTCAGTGTCTTGCTTAAGCACACTTCGACAAATAAGCAGGAGGAGACATAAATCGACCCTGGAACCTTCAGATTCCAAGGCAGCCGTTCTACCTACATCGCCACAAGCTTGAATGGCCACCATATTCCGAACACACAGCTGGAGAGCTGTTTGTTCACCTCAGACACCCAGAATGTGTAAAGTTGATGAGGGATGGGTGCGTCTATCGACTCTGTTATCTCTGATGATGATGAGTGGCTCCCTGCAAAAGGGGCTGGAGGTGAAGAGATCCCAAAGATTGAACTAGATTGAGGAGGCTGTCACCAAGCTGCTGGTACATGTGGAGTCAACTGGCCCTATTATAACTAAACCTACCCATAACCCTAACCTAATGGAGGGAATAATGGGTCGCCAGGATTATGAGTGGACCCCAGAGAGTTGTCGTA
The DNA here is from genome assembly GCF_963921795.1 of Nannobrachium achirus. Lineage (NCBI taxonomy): Eukaryota > Metazoa > Chordata > Actinopteri > Myctophiformes > Myctophidae > Nannobrachium > Nannobrachium achirus. The sequence continues at coordinate 24,646,312 of NC_137826.1, read as the reverse complement.
GTGATACTTCCAAGCACTGGGGATTAAGTAGATCTGGTAGCAGTATGGCACTAGGTGTGCAGCGGCACATGCTTCTACAGCATCAAGCAGTCTCTCATCTTGGAGCACCACTAGCCAAGACAGTGATCAGGGGACATATGCCTTGGAAACTGGAGATGACTGCATGGGCCAGGTGGGGACTAAGCATGCAGCTATGGCTTCTGACCGAATACAATATCTAACAAACTTTGGAGAGGCAAAGACCTTGACAGAACAAGACAGCATTGGTAGCAGAGAAGTACAACTGCTGCCTGAGACCAACAAGGCACCTTTCTAGTGCATGTCTTGCCACCTGCTTGCAACAGCCAAGGAACCTGAGGAAAGACTAGAACCAATGGAACATGGACGGATGCAAGGAACATTTCGACTCTCGAGGATATGGCTGCCTTGCTGAATACATCCTGTAAAAACACATCATACTAACTTGGATGCACACAATCCCAATATGGTGCACTTTGGAAATTGTTATTTAATTTTGTGTGTGCTTTTGTTGTGTGATTTTATTTGTCACTTTTATTCGTAAATAGTCTTATTTGCTCATTTAAACACCCATTTAAAACCCCCCTTTAAAGTTAAATGTGGATGTTTACTTGTTGTATTTCCCACTAGTATGTCTTTTGTTATAAACAAAACAAACTTACTATAAAATAGTAACAAACTTACAAAAAATACTATAAAAGTGCAAGTAATGAACAAAATCGTTTTTAGAAAATGGCATTGACATTGATATTTCAAAGACAAGATGATCCTTAATGGTCAAAACAATGTCAGAAATGAATTATACATGTCAGCATTAGTTGATTTAGACCTACTGCACCTGTTTTTACTCCTAACAATGGCCAAGTCATGGCCCACGGTCTTCGGAATAGCAAAATGACCTTGACCATGACCTTTTGAGGTCCAAATCGCCCAAAATGGTCAAAACAATATCAGAAATGAATTCCCCACACCACAATTAGTCCAAATAGAGGTAATACATGTGCATATACACCCAGAAACAGAAAAGTTGGATTTTCATCATAGCCGATGGCAGCCATATTTGATTTGGCCATTGCGCCATTCCTGGCACTATGGCGGACGAGCACCTCTGTGATTTTTCATGTCTAGGGACCCACTGACTCAGTTCAGGTGAGAAACTCCCCTAACACCAAATTGCGAACAGGACTTTAAGCCAGATACTGGATTATCCTATGTGTACGCATGTTCTTTTAAGTTCAAACTAGAGGTTTGGGGTTTTGACATAACAGTCATCAATTCTGTCTGCTGTTGGTTCTGCTTTTGAAGGTTGTGATCTGTGACAGGGTGGCTGTATTGGTTCATGACTAGGGATGGGACGACATGAAAATTTCATATCACGATTATTGTGGCAAAAGAAATCGCGATTTATCAAATTCCATTATCCTGGGGCGGATCATTTGCCAAAAAATAGCAGATCTACAAGCTCACAACGCGTCGCTTTGTGAGCTTGTAGATCGGCAAAGACAATCGAATGAGAGTGAAAAAAAGACTGTATCAAGTACCTATAGTACCTTTTACCAATTATAGAGGGTTTAAGTGGTACCGGATAATGCAGCTTGGCAAATAAAAGGTGAATTGATCCCAGTGCATGACGGAGGACAATATCACGATAAATTAAATCTCCACGATTGCGATTATTGTGAGTGTTTTTATCACGATAAACGATAATATCATGGATCGTCCCATGCATCCCTATTTATGACTGGCTTGGTGGCAAGCAACACCTCTAGGAATATTCGTGGCCATGATTCTCTCTCTCTCTCTCTCTCTCTCTCTCTCTCTCTCTCTCTCTCTCTCTCTCTCTCTCTCTCTCTCTCTCTCTCTTGTATTATCCTCCTCTTATATTTGTGAAGTCATATCGGCCTATAACCCATTTGAGTGAAACAAATGGGGTAAATGTAGCTTTTCATACCTGTCGCCGTAGTAGAGCTACATATGTTATGATAATACTGTTCTAGACATAGACATTCTTTTATGTTTTTCGTGTCTATATAGATCTGCTATTTTAATTATTTTAAAATGATTTTCAAAATAGTAAAATATGGCTAATAAGTTTAGGCATGTTAGCATGTTTTTAAAAGTCTTAAACATGATTTTACACAGGATTATGCGTTTACTTGTGTTCATATGGCCAGAACAGTCAAATCCTGCTGGAGAGCTATGAGTACTGGGAAAAAAAGTAAAAAATGTAAATCCTTTTAGAAAATCATAAACATTTTAATAAAGAAATGTGATGTAATATACACCATTATGAGTATACAACTACAACAAGCATACCAAGACATCTGAAAATACAAAGAAAAAAAAGAACAGTTCAATTTAGTTGCTTTAAGAGTTTGGATTTTTAGAAGGGGTCTTGTTAGTGTTTGTGCCAACATTTGTTGGCACAAACAGCATGGTGATAATAAGCATTGACTTCTCAAAGATGGTGAAAATAAAAAAAAACGGATAGTTACATATCTGGATTTAAAATAGTCTGAGGTACTGAGTTGTCCACATATATGTAACAGTGAACATACACATACCCACTTTTGTTTAAGCCCACTATATCCATCGCGTTGTGAGCTTGTAAACCAGCGATTCTGGAGAGGGACACCGTCAACTCAAACAGGAAGACCAAAATAATTATGAGACAGAAATTGGTGCATTTCTTTCCACACTTGTATTGCACTTAGTGTTACTTTGTTGGAGAAAAACATATTATGAACTCTCAGATAAATCCTCCAATAGTATCAACAGGCTGTTGAAATAACAATCAATCAAACATAGTGACACTACATACAGCTACACAGTGTACACTTGTATATAGATGGGATGACAAATAAAATGAAATTTAACAAATGTACATTTTGTTAACATTAAACTATGGAGAAAAAAATAAAGTAAGCAATTTACCCCGAGTGAGAGGACATTATGCTCTGATAATGTCCTGTGTTAGGGTGTTATCGGACGAGGCGAAGCCGAGTGGTAAATAGCTTTTCTACCACTTTTTCCCTTATACATGAAAGAAAACACATAGTTGTAACTTGCAAGGATCTTAAGTTACAATCATTATTGCCTATAAAACTTCCGCGAGACAGCAGATAGTTCCACCAACAACATCTTCTACTCACCAACAGATGGCGCCAACTCCATACTAATCCATGCGTCTAGCTTACAGCTAAGCTAACGTCAGTTAGAAGTACCGTTCCGGCCGTAAATAGAGGCTGTTCGCTTCCAGAAAGGCATAGGTTCAAAGAAAAGGGGCTTTAAAGTTGGCGGATTGCATTGGATCCAAATAAATCGGCGACGTCGTACGCACGTTAGTAAACATAGGACCGCTACGACCGTCATATGTTGGTTGGGGGAAAGGTGTTCCGACTACCTCCTGAAGTCCCCGGATGTACACTGAGGCGCATTGATCTCGTCCTCACACAACTGCGGCAGTAGTTCTCTCATAACCTCCGGAATTTAGCCAATCAGAATCCAGTATTTGAACACGTGACTCGAAAAAGTGGTAGAAGCTGTATTTAAACATTATCCTCATCTTGTTCAAGTGGTACTGTACTGTAGCTGTTGGTAGTGTCAGTACACAATAAACCCATAGTTCTAATAATTTTATTTTACTGTGTAATTTGACTTGAAAGTCTATTTGACTTGAAATGATATGGGGAATTACATTTGTAATTATTCAGTATTAACTCAGCACCAAATGCACTGAATTAAATATTTCATATTAGATTTAAGCTGTACTGTATCTTTGCCATCATCACCAATACATTAAACTTGTTAAGTACTGTAAGATTTTGTGCAAAACCACTTAAAGATCTGATGAGCCCAGTACCAAAATAAAATTAAATCATTATGAAATATGTTTTCATGTGTTTTTCTTAAAGTAGACACTCAGAAAATAAGTCAGTACTTTGAGTTTATTCCCTGAAGCATCAGAAGAGTGACAATAACCCTCTACACACAACCATTACTAGTATGCTCATAAATTTCCCTTTTGGATGTTGTCAGTCCAAATTATGAGCCAAATGGAATCATTTGTTACTCACATATAATGATATCATCTGTTGGTCAAACCTACAGTACAGTACAGGATTGTGTATAGCTACATTTTGCCTGAAGCAAGAAGATTGCTAACAAAAAGCACCACAAATGTATTGAAAATAGCACCAGTTGTCAGAATGTATATGGTGTCATGGCAACGAGTCTGGAGTATTCTTTAGCAGCTGCTGCCATGCTCAACCCTAAAACTTTTGAGCTAAAGGAAAGAGAACATACACCTCAAACAATGTACATGAAGCTAAATTTGAATCATATTCACCAGCTCATGCTTTCATAAAACAAAATGATAATGTTTGGGACCTGATAACATCAGTTCAAAGCAGCATCTTGAAGCACTCCAACAAATACATATACGTTGTTAAACATTTCTACTTGCACAGTCTGTTGACCAGATGAATATATAGATTACATTTATGTTTATGTGCTCAGCTGCTATATAAATTGCAAGGGAGCACTGAATGATAAAAAACCCTCTATATCTAAGATATAAGGTTTCAAATGATACAACAGGAAATAGTATGAGTATGAAACCATTCTTGAAAATGACTTGAGCTAAATAATAATAGTCTTCAAATTCTCTAGAACAAGTGCTGTAACATCATGACACATGACACAAATTAATGATGTCAAAGAAATTAAACATTGTTGATTCAGTGTGTCATTCGCACTAAAAAGGTATTTTGATATCAAAATTCTTGTGACCTTAACAAGTAGGAATTAGCCCTGTATGTCTCTCTTAGTCACAAACTAGTGGGATATACAGTTACAGCTATAATGGTGCACCTTTTATATATATATTTCTTTTCTTTTCTCTTTTGAAACATTACAGAGCTGAATTAAAGGTTAAGCCTCAGAGGCATTTTTTAAATAGACTTCATATTTCTCGAAGATTATGCATTTCTACAGTATAAGCAACAAATGGATATAAAAATAAAACAACATAGATGCGTACATCCTTGAAAAAAAAACTGTTACTGTCCCCAAATATAGATACTATCAATCATTTTGGCTTCATAACATTATATATTATATATATATATATATATATATATATATATATATATATATATAATCAATTTCTTTGATCTATAATATATCAAGTTCTTAAACTAATTTCTAGTACTTAGAAGAATTCCATCACTCACATAAAGACAGTGGTCTGGTGCACGTGATAATGTATGTCAGCAGACCCTACACTACTCGACTCCCACTCATTCTTCAATAATATACTTTGTGTGCATCATATTTTTTAATACAAAAAATATATATGATAAGGTATGCTTATTTGAAATATTATTTACACTCTGACAAAACATTTGAATGTGCATCTGAAATCTCTAATGGATCCTTATACACTCAAGTGTAGATATAATATGTCTACACTTGAGTGTATAAGGATCATTATATCAATATCGGAGGTGGGGAAAACATTTCTTGTTTATTCATTACAACACTTGCACCCACTGTATTGATCTCCTGCATTTTCAAGGCTATTATTTCAATGACAGCATAATGTCTTTTTGAGGGACTTCGAATGAACTTGGTTAAAATATTTGTGAGGAGCTGTTAAAGCTTTTGCTGGAACATCTCGTCCTTGATTTAAAATGTGAGACAGCTCATGAGGTCAAGCCTGGATTTGTTGTCATCCTGTTTGGACTGCCACTATACCTCAGTTTGTTGTTCGATTTAAAATATACTGTAGTTCTTGTCATGATCAAGTCAGGATTTACAAAGAGGTGAGCGTTTACTGTTAATTTAAACTCAGAGAGTTAACTAACACTGAGGATTTTACGGTGTATAATGTTTTCTTTACAATGAAGACCATGGTAAATGGCTTTAGAAAAGTGCCTGGCTGTCTAAAAGAACTTGAATTGTATGGTGATGTTTGGTGTTCTTTCTTTCTTTCTTTCTTTTGTTCTTTCAAATGACTTTATAAGAGTTCATAAGAAGTGTTTCTTTATATTTGGCCTATTTTCAGTTGCTAGGGCAGTGAAATTAAAATAAGAAATTGCAGTATATTGAAGAAACATGACCACACTCCAGAGGTACAGAGGTTAGAGTGATCGTTTTCAAAAAGAAAAACAGCGTGCTCATGAGTTTAAACTCAAATGTCACTTGTGCAGTGATGTCTGCGTACTGCATGTGTACTACATTCTTAACTTTCGACTATGACATAAAATAATGTTCAACATCAAAATCCCAATGGCTGAAAACTACTACTCACTATACTAATAGTAAAATGACATGCCTCAAATACGGTATGTTAAAGCGGATTAAGTCATAGGTCGTATGAATCAAAATCCAGACTCAGTTTAAGAATGATAGAGTATTGTGTTTTCTTAAAAAATACATTTTGGATCTACATTTTCAGGTCCTGTTTCTTCTTCATATACACTACAAACCACATTGCCACAGTACTTACCTACTACTGTACGGTCACAATGTGACTCACTGTTGGAGGCCAATTTGATTAAGTCATTATATATTTAAACACAATGTTAATAGTAGTTAGATCTCTATCATTTATTTTACTCCCTAGAGTAAACAACTATTATTTAAGTAACTTCTGAGTTAGGGTATTTTACATTAATTCAAGAATTCTTTAGAATTATTACTTTTTACTTTGACAACAAATGGCACATTGTTGTTCTACAATTTGATCCAGTTTAACTGAGAAAATATCATTAGCTACAGTAAAATATATAATTTGTTAAATATCACATAAAGAGGAAGAATGGAGTTTGACTGGCCCATAATTATTTGAATCAAAATTATGTTCAAAAAAAAAAGAAGAAGAAAAAAGAAAAGACCAATGTCACAGTTTCAAATCCATTATAATCTGACTGCATACATACACTATGTGCTTTTATTGTCTCAATTCTCTGTAGCAAATCTATGCAAAATTTCAAACGTTACACCCACAGAGAAAATGGAAGTTCAAAGAACATTCACACTTAATGTATCGCAGTGTCATATTTATGTTGGTGAATATTTCCACTTTAATAATGCCATGTTCAAGAGAGATATCAAATAGGCCTAAGTGAATATAAGTGATTTCATTTTTCCTTGTTTAGTAGGCAAGTTAATATTGTTACTGTAGACAGGTGGTTTACTGAATTGTTAAAATAATCACTTTATCCTTCAATGTTATGAGGACTGTTTCAGCAACAAAGACTTCATTCATTGAAATCAATTGCCTTCCGTAAAAATGAACACACCTAGTTTATTGGTGATTAGTAATGACCTGTTGTTAAACAGAGGGCTAAACTCTCCCATCACATTTTGCTTTCCACACGCACGCAACATTGTAGTTAAGTTGTAGTGGCATTCTTCGTTTTTCAATAGCATTCAAGTGTTTTAACCATGCAAAAAATGTCTTTCACTATACACTATGTACAAGTACACATTTCTAAATGGCACATTAAAGACTTTATACTTCGTCAAGGACCGCCATTTTGTGGTTGACAATCATCTACATCCACCAAGCAACACGGTCGTATGATGTAGTATAAATTAGGCTATAGAGGTATACAGTACATTTTTTGTTGGGTTGTTTATGTATTAACTCTCAAAACCTTGCTAAAACCTTTGGACCAATTTACTGCATGACAGACCCATCCACCTCCAATGCCCTCGTGTAAGATATTTAAGTCTTATTTAAGCCCTTGGCCTTGGTGATTACAGATTTCCGCCATCAAGCAATTGCACATTTTTAGCCTGTTTGTCTTTCAAATTCTTGTTTCAGTGTATCACTCTGGAGAACACTCATATCATAGAATCGGGGTTACGGAAATGTTTTATGAAATGTCTTGTCACTTGATCAGACTTGGTGATCTTTAAACTTTGTGTCCTCATAAAAGTTTAAGAAGCATTCATAGCATTCATTCTCTCAAATGCATGTCTGCTCAATACATAATGTGAAAACAAAATCATGGCTTTGCGCTTTCATATTGTACAGTACATTGTATTTTGCAATAGGCTACATGGAGAATTGGAAGAAAAGGTTCCACTGTGTTCTAAGGTTTTACTGTTTTTGTCCTCTCACTCCAATACATTTTTATCATAAAGATTTTAACTTTTGAACGTTCCTCTATTTCAGTGATGTGAAATTAATATTTGTATTATTATTAAATATGTCTAAGTTGGACCTTATCCTTACACTTTAATTTGGAAAACAAATATAATTATTCTGAAAATGGTCACTGGAGGGGCCTATGGATACAAATCATCTTTTAAATATTTAAATAAAATGTTAGAATATATTTCATATTAAGTTATAAAACGGCATGCATATATTGATTGATTCTTTTATATAAAATAAGCAATTTCTCATAATACATTGTACAATATATTCATTGATTATATGTCTAAATTTCATTATAGAATCTTTAATGTATTTTGGACAATCTGCTTTTTCTATCAATTGCTACTTTCCTTTGAAATTTCAGGAGTCCTGTATTGAACGGACCCAAAACAGATACATTATTAAGAGGGTTTCTTAGTTAGCATGTAACATCATTGCCTCATTTATAAAGAAATGCAGCAACAAAGTACTTAGTGAGGATATAATGTAATGTAAAAGAACATAATGTGTATGACATAAGTTCATCACTTGTCCCTTTTCTTCTTGGCAATAGGTTATTGTTAGAGTTTACTGTTATAATTTCTCTGTAGTGCGAGCAATAGAGAATAAAGCCATATCCTTCTACTGTAAATCACATGCAAGTGTTCAAACTGCTTCGACATACTGTAGAATCACTTTCCACAAATAAAAACTTTTTGTTTGACAATCAGTTATTTTAAAGTTGACTAGGCTAAAGAGGTATCACACCCAACCTTGCTAAAACCTTTGTTCTAATCTATGACAGACCCAAACACCTAATGCTCTAGAGACTATAGCCTAGTTAATTTGTGAACTCTACTACTGTATATTGAATGCCTTTCCACATCACTCTCATTATGGTGCTGACCAAATTCATGCCAATGTCCTTCACCTTCAGTTTAGTGTTTTTAAAGTAGCTTTATCCAAATACTAGGGGACAGAAGTCCAGAGCTGAGTGTGCTCTACTGTCAATAGATTAGGAGATGGACTGACAGGTGCAGACTCTCAACGAGCAGTCTATAGCACTGGTTCCCAAACAATGGGTCGGGACACATAATTATGGGTCCCTTAATTTTTGGTTTCCTACATTTTGTTTTTAATTCTTATTATTTCAAAAACAAATGTCAAAAAACATTCCCCAAAAAGCTAAGATTTTCATGAATGAAAAAATTCAAAGATCTTTCTACTGTAAGTAATTTCATTAATAAACAAATGAAAAATATAAGAAATTCCATAAATTAGAAAATACATGTTTAAGAATTAGTGAAAATAGACGATCTACAAGCTCACAACACGGCCTGAAGGGATGCATTGTGAACTTGTATCTGCTGTTTTCACTAGTTTGGGTTCTGGGCAAACGTCTAATTTCTTTTGGGTCTCAACCTGAAAAGTGTGGAAACCACTGTTCTATAGAAACAGTCTGCCCTCACAAGGTGAATTTTCTTTTCTTTTCTTTTTTAAATGAAAACATTCAAAGAAAATTCACCTATAGTGAGCACAGACTGTTTCTATAAAGTACAGTTTTAGAAATACAGTGGCTCCTCAGTTAGTGAGTTAAATTTAGTCACACATGATAGAGAAGTCTTAATTGCAGCTGAAACAGTTTTTGCCCCGAATCACAATGCCAGAATCACCTCCGTTAAAACGAAAGAACAACAAAGCACCACTGGCAACTTGACGGGCCATTCAAAAAGCACCTCAATATCTGATGAAAAATCATCAAAACAATGACAGTATCATGTCTCATGTTATGAGCCCAAGATACCGTATGTCTATACAGGTATATGCATGTGAATACACCTCATGAAGAGAAAATGAGCACCTTTTGAGAACACAGATAAACAACAAAAACATAATATATCATTAATCAGCTGATTCTAAACTGTAACTTGTTCTGGAGGATGTCTATATTGTGTAATATACAGTATTTGAGCTTTTTGTGCACTGCAGTTGTCATAGCACTTCCCCTGCCTTGCCAATAAAGTACCCTACTAGCCACTTTTCCTAATTGGAATCATGGTACATATCATCAATCACTGGAATCTTATTTAAACTTTCAGTTGAAATGCTAAATATTATAACTGAGTAAAATGTAAACAAAATCGATTATGCCACTGGACCCAATAGAGTATGTGGGCAGATTAATTGGGTCACTTTGTGCAGCCCTGTTATGCCATTTACTGTGAAGCTCAAACGTGTGTGTGCGTGTGTGTGTGTGTGTGTGTGTGTGTGTGTGTGTGTGTGTGTGTGTGTGTGTGTGTGTGTGTGTGTGTGTGTGTGTGTGTGTGTGTGTGCGTGCGTGCGTGCGTGCGTGCGTGCGTGCGTGCGTGCGTGCGTGTCCGTCCAGGCTATGACTATAAGAGATGACCAAAAAGCAATTACTTTTATAGATAAAAAATATGAATAATAATAATACAAAATAAATGAAAACAAGCAAGCAACAAGAAGCTCAATTAAGGCTACACGCCTTTGTTTTGTTCAACGAAATAGGCCCTCTCTTTTGTATGAAAAAAATACTATTATATACTATGGCACAAAATCCTATCCTGCTCTCAGTTTGCTTGTTCTTTAATTACTTTAAGAAAATGGTTGTATTTTTGGCATTACTATAGAACGTACTGAATAGGATTCACAGCCGTCTAGACTATCTACCATACAGGAACTAGAGTATATAAAAAGGAGTACAAATTAAGACTATGGCAATGTCTAAGATTTTGCTCCAGTGCAAAATGTGTGGGACTTAAATGAGCAAATTGCTAATCCGAGCTAAATGGAAATGGGAGCCATTTTGATTTTCGGTTGTCATGGGTCGGCTCATCTGAAGTTAAATGAACACCAAGTATTTTATTGTGCAGGGAGATCTTTAATTTAAATGTAGGTTGTTGTACTGTAGTTAATTTGTGTAATTTTATTAATGGTTTAATCAAACATAATTTGATTTTAGTTTTTGTTTGACTTGCCATCAAATGTTTTTCAAATATCTGTAATCTTTTTTTTGTTTTCCTTTCACAAGAATCGCTTCATCGCTCGCGCTCATGACTGATTATTATGTGTTTATGGATATTTAACCGTGGCATTTGTGGCCACTTACTTTACAACTTACTTTGATTTATGACAACTATTAACTTTGAAATAGTCATACAGTAGGTCATCATAAATATGGCAAATTGCAATTATAGAAGTTATTATATACTATATATATATTATATATAATATATATGCATATTATATAAATGTATATAATTGCAAATAATATAGTAACAATAATAGTAACAAATAAAAAGGGGGTAGTTTAATTCTGCTGGCTGATCTAAATGGTTGCATGGTCTCGTGTCCTGTGCTCTGAGGTATACTTGGTAAGTACTGTAAGTATAGTGAAAAAGCCATGACGTGAGCCGTGTTTATCGGCAGATAGAGGGATATTGCTGGCGCCTGGTTGGAGCGGGTGAACGGTGTGCGACCACTATGGAGAGAGCTGCTGTAAACTGAGACCCACTGGGCTTCTTGGGGGAATGAATGGCTCAGCACATGAAAACATAATGCAAGCGTGTTAAAGCCGCAGGAGAACAGTAATAAATACTGTGGTATGAAAACGACATTTAAAAAATGTAACCAGTGAAGAAAGGAGTTGATAATGAAGTATTGCCACACGTATATATCGTCGTTGTCTGGTGGAAACCTCGTATCTCCCAAGTTTCAAATTTGTACGTTCTTTCGCAAAGTAAAGCCCTGCTTCATCATACAAGGTCGTCGCACAAAAGTAGTGAAAACAGCCGATCTACAAGCACACAACGCCTCGCGGTGCGAGGCGTTGTGTGCTTGTAGATCGTCTGTTTTCACTAGTTTAATCACTTTTAAAATGACAAATACAAAACAAACATACCTTGTGGACATACAAGGTTTTCATCCGACAACGACGATATATATTATTATTTTTTTCTTTTTTTTTTTTGCACTGGAGTAAAACTTTGCAAAGCTCTGGCAGCTATAATGTCGATTTAAATCCCTATAAATCTACTATACGGAACATCAAACACATTTGAAGGGGAATACTACTCTATTTGCGGCTATATGATATTCGTATTGCCTTGGGTGTTCCAATCAATATATGAAAGTGATGAGTCTTTACCATGCTCCGGTTCAAATCAATGAGACAAACCATTAACATTAGTCCACTCAAATAAGTGCATTTCAGTGAACATTACATTATGGGTCATCTTGTCCATCTTTTCCAAATCGTTCTGCATGTTGGCATGTATATTGTCATGACAACATGCGATAGGTGTACAATAAGTACTAGTAGTTTTAATTTTGTATTTGACTATTGGATACTTTGGAGAATGTTTACTAATATTGACTGTTCCAAGGACATAGGAATAACATATTCCGATACTGAAACTCAGCAGTATTCCCGTTTGATGGTATTGAATTGCAAACATTTTTCAATTGAGGGTGTAAGGGTTGTTGGTCTGAATGGGGTGTAACTAGTGGCATTTTAGAGCAGGGTTTGTCACTAAGTGACTTCATTTGGAAGGGCTTTTTCAGAGGAGGGTGGCATGGTCTAGGTCTATGTTGTCCATGCAGGCCAAAATAGCCTTCTGGTCCTCCTGGGGTGGACGGCGGTACAGCAGAGCAGAAAAGCGGGCATACGGGTCCTGGCGGATGGGCCATTTCTTCTTCTTGCGGAGGTAGAGAGCTTCTTCGGGCTGGAGTACCTGAGAGGTGTATGCCTGCTGGGTCTGAGAGATGGAGACACCTGAGGGAGGGATTACAAGAGGTTCAGTGCTACGTAGGGCATTCACGAATAGTGATTTTTAGTATTCGAAATTATTCGACCTCAAAGTATTCGAATAGTCGAATATTCGACAGGACTGGCCAAACTAGTAAGTAAGCAAGAGGCGAACATTGTGAAAATAGCAGATCTACATACTCACAACGCCTCGCAACACAATATTTATCTGTGGAACCGAGTCACATTAAATGTATTACCTACAATTCCAAGTGCTTGTCAGGGTGGGGGTCCCCAGTTCAAATATGTTTATTTTGGGGGTCACGGCCTAAAAAGGTTTGAGAACCCCTGGTATAGAGCATTAACAAATTCATCCACCAGGGGCATTGACAACTCATTCTTATGACTTCCTATCTAGCCAAGCTTATAAACTATATCTTTTTTAAAGAGAAAACAATAAAAAAAGCGAATATTTGACTTTGGTGAACAGCGTCGAATAGTGACTTTGATATTCGAATATTCGAATATTCTAATATTTGGTGAATGCCCTAGTGCTAGGTCAGATGAGTGCGGACAGAGGACACAGGTCGGAAGTACAGGAAGTGAGGGGAGGGGAGAGTTGTGCAGCTGACTGTCCACACAGTTGCTAAATCAAGCTCCCACTCAGTAAAACCCTCAGTTTGGATTTATCCCTGAGAGTGTAAAATTAGACAGAAAGGGACCCGGACTCAGTAAAGTCCTGAGTCTTTTACTGGGTGGGCACTACTGGATGGACGATCTGTTTCAGAATGCATAAGAGCAAAAATCATCTTTGATATAACTATGATGTATGACTCCATATTTGGGTAAGGTTTCAGCCTGATCCGACCCCCATTGACTTCTATTATAAAATTTAAGTTAATTGTTAAAATAAATAAACAAGAATTGACACACAGTCAATATAAAATCTGGTGGATTGGTGTGTTGAAGTTAGTGTAAAAAAAGTTTGAAAAAAAAACATTTTTGAAAAAAAAAAAGTTTAGGTCCAAAAATGTGTTAAAAAATTGACCTGATGGTGGCGCTATATGGGACAGATCCATGTCGATGAGATAAGTGTAGACATACTGTGTAGCGATTTGTGTGATTTTAGGGCAAAAACTGTAGGAGCAGTATTCAAAAATGTGTTTTAAAAAATTTGGCGGGGGTCCCTGGAGCTGCGGGGGTCCCTGGAAGGGTGGAGGTTGTGGATTGGCAGACAAGGATTGTGTGTGGAAAATTTCACATGGATAGGGGCAAAAAAGTGTGATGTGACGTGACAGACAGACTGACGGACAGGCAGGCGGTGGAGGTTTTCATAGTAACTGCGACCTGACGGTCGCAATTATAATCATTAGTATTGTTTATTTTAATTATTATTATTAAGGAACTCTAGAAATCTCAGTTGGAACTGTTACCCCAGTGACCCGATGCTGGATAAGCGGTTGAAGATGGATGGATGGATGGATGGATTATTTTAGAGTAAGCTACTTTATTTACCATTATTGTGTAGCAATAAAACACAGGCTTATAGTTTAATAAAGAGCCTAAATGCAACAATAGTATAGGCTTGTCATTCATGATGGATTGCTTTGTAGATTAGCATTATTGGGCTAAATGTAAAGACGCTACGCTGCGCCAACCGTGAATTCAACACAATCTGCTGTTGAGCAGTTTAACCAATTTGCTATGTACGTCTACACAAACGTTCAGATTACAAAGATAAATTGCTTAGTGAAGGCTCACGGATGTCACCATAGGGTACGCTCCAGCAGAATGTCCCGTAATGATCGTATTATTTAAAGAGGAGCATTTTAATCCGATCGGTCGTCGTTTCCCTAAAAAGGTATTAATGTATCTAAGTGCAGTACACCTCGCAACCGATGGGGTCGCATGGCTGAAAAACAACAGAAAATGACGTCTGATCGGATTAAAATGCTGTTTATTAAACAATACGAAAGATACGGGTAATTCTGCTTGAGCGTACCATACTGTGACATCTGTGAGACTTCAGTAAGCACTTTATCTTTGAAATATGAACGTTTTTGTAGACGTACGTAGCAAATAGGTTTAACTGCTCAACACGAGGTTGAAGTGTGCGCAACACCGTCACTCGTGCCCTATCTAAATTGGTCGGGCTAACAGTGCTAAATGTAGCATAATCAGTGTTTGTGTAACTTCAGTGAGAAGATAATCTGACGGTTCTGACAGACTTAAAGCCATACTGTGTAAGTTGCCCAACTAGTGGTCATTAGCCCTATAGCAAACCGCGGTCGCGTCCGCGTCTTTCGTCCGTTTTTCGTACCTTCAGACCCCCGCGTCTGCCTCCACCTCGCTGAGATCTATCTTTTAAGGGGTCCCTTGTTCCTGTGCGTTCAGTAATTCCAGAGATACGGACTCCTTCACCCTGCCTGGTAGGCGAAATTACCTAGAGAAGGGATGGTACAAACGGGCGACAACAAATATGGCTGCCATAGCGACCCCACTTCAAGATGCGCTGTGATTGGCCGGCAGTTGTATAACCCTCGCTGTGATTGGCCGGTAGTGTGATGACGCAATTTTGGCGCGAGATCCGGTCCACGGCAAGGATCTCAGTTTACATATAGAGAAGGCTTTACAGGCTGAAATTCACGGCGCGGATCTTCTAAAACTTTTGTGATTTAATAGTTAGGAGAATTTTAAGATTTGTTTTATAAAAAAAGTTACATAGTACAACTTTAACCTCCTCGCGTTGTGAGCTTGTAGAAGAGCAAACATAGAGTTGGGTCGCCGTTTTATTCCATGAGTAATTGTGTATAACATGCCTGCGTTAGCCTGCAGCTAGCGCTAGCTAACGTTAGCGTTAGCCGTTAGCCACACATCCAGAATAGTCTAATAAGTCAATTTTCCAACGGCGGGTGAACGATTGCATTCCGTGTCCTTCATGGATTTCTTTCCCCCTGCCTGTCAATGTTTTTATTGTCCAACACGTGTATGATTCTCTCTGTATAATAAACATTTGGTTGCATAACACAAAGAATGATAGCCGATCTACAGCTGCAGAGTCTTTTCTCTCTGGCTCCCGTTGCCGTTTGTAACCCATAGTCTGGAGGAGCGTTGAACTCGCCTGCGATTGGCTCTAATGCAGTTCTTTCCCCCCCTTCCCACCCATTGTCTGGGGGGCCGCGACAGCCAATAGGCAAATAGGTCCCCTGTATGTGGCGCCAGGACAACACCGAAATGTTGAAATCTGTTCCAGATTTAAAAACATGAGTAATGTTTTTTTTTATTGTGGAAGTACCTCCATTGAAGTACCTTCCAGCATGCAGAAAACTTGCCGGTGATTGTCCAAGCGGTTTGCAACATTATCCACACACGCGCACGCGCACACACGCACGCACGCACGCACGCATGCACAAACACACACGACTTGCGTGCTACTGGGCCACACCACGAAAACTAAAGTTTGACAGTGAGGATTTCAAAATCATTATTCATGGCTGACATTGGAGCTTCATGACTAGCAAGTTGTAGTAACGCCAAGAGAGCCGTCAACATGAATCTGTCCCATATAGCGCCACCATCAGGCTTATTATTTCAAACACATTTTTGGACACTGCTCCTACAGATTTTGCCCTAAAATCACGCAAATCGGTACACAGTATGTCTACACTCATGTCATCTACATGGATCTGTCCCATATAGCGCCACCATCAGGCTGATCTTTTCAAACACATTTTTGGACACTGCTCCTACAGATCTTGCCCTAAAACCACGCAAATTGGTACACAGTATGTCTACAGCCATTGTCATCAACATGGATCTGTCCCATATAGCGCCACATCTGGACGATTTTTTCAAACAAATTTTTGGACACTGCTCCTACACATTTTGCCATATAATCACACCGCGACCTGACGGTCGCTTATCTCCCGATTAGGGAGTCTTACTGGTAGTAACTACTAGGTATATATATATATTCCGCTTGAAGTCTACTTTCCAACAATTTCCAAATATTACTGTTTAATATTTCACTTGTAAGTAAAGACACCTGGTAAAAGCAACAGTTTATGGACCTACGCTGTCTGCCACTGTACAGGTGTCTGCCATTTCCTTGCTGAGGGTTTTTATTGGTAATATAAGGAAGTGATTCCTTTTCTCTCTTGTTTTGTTCATATTTTGTGTGTATATTTGAAATGTAAAAATGTAATAAACATATATATTTTTTAAAAGCAACAGTTTATGGGTCTTACCCGATTTCCTTCTGGTCTTGGAATTATTGTTGTTCAACATCATCTTCTTGGCCTTTTTAATACGTTGGTATCTCAGTGCATCAATCCTCTCAGACCCTGAAAGTGCACTCGGCGCACCTCGACGTTTTCTGGACAGAGAAGAGAGAGAGAGGAAAGAAAACAGGTAACCCTGGGTCACATTCAAGTGGACCCCAGTCTGTCCACAAAAACTAAATACAACCACATTCAAGACCCAAACCATCTCAACAGAGCACTGGTTGTGATTAGCCAGAAGGGCTGAACATTGCCAATGGACAGTGGTGGACAGAGTACCCAAACAAAGTCCTCAAGTCAAAGTACTGTATAGCTCTATACTCCTGGTCAAATATTACTCAACTACTAAGTTGCTATGTCAAATTTGTACCTGAGTTAAAGTACTTGATTATATGCTTTTAAAAGTACTTAAGTATTCAAAAGTACAAATTAGAAAGCACAAAAAAAAAAGAAAAAAAGAAAAAGAAAACGATACTGTACCTCATCCCTTCCCAGAAATATAGTGGATTCAAAATTCTATCTTTGAAATGTAGTTAAGTGAAAATCATATGTAGTCAAAAATACAAATACTCAAGTACATACTCAACATGTACTTACAGTACTCAAGTATATATACTTGTTGGTTACTGGCCACCACTGCCAATGGATCAATGTTAGACCTCAGGGGCTGTACTTTGAATACCAGCACAATTCTCTCAAAAGAATTACATTCTCACAATAAGAAATCCAGATAGCTTGTAAAGTTTCTTCAACTGGAAAGTTTGATCAGAGTTGAAACTATATTTATTCATACAATAACAATTTGCCATAACCAATCATTTGATATTTTTGCTCAACTTGATCTTAATATTTTTTATCTAAACAGCAGTAAATACTGTAGCACGATTTGTGAAACCACAAATTCACCTTTTAATGCACCACACACAATTATGACAGTGATTTAAAAAATATACAGTAGATAGAGAATGTAGTACAATTTGCACTGTTAGTTTCAGAGGAGAAATGACAAAATATACATGTATTATTATTTTTATTTAAAAATTGAACATAATTTCAACAGCCATAAAAATACTCTTAACAATTAAACGTTCATATTTGTTTCAAAATGTATTTAATTCCATTCTGAAAATAACAGATGCAAATGTTTCCGCAGTGTGAAGTGTATATTTCTCAGCTGTTAACCACATGAACCCTAGCATCCCTATTCTGGGGCAAACATTTGGCAAATAATAGCACATCTACAAGCTCACAACAGCCTCACAACATTGAGCTTGTAGATTGGTTATTTTATAGTGGTTCTCAACCTTTTCAGGCCACGCCTCGCAACACGAGGAGTTGTGAGCATTTGGCCAATGTTACATTTTTAGTTTTAGAGGTATTAAAAAGTCCTTAAATTGTCACTTTAGAAATGTGCATAACACATATATACTCTCTATACACTTAAACTTTATGTTGGTTTGTTTACTGTTGAGTGAGAAAACAAGGTTGCACATTAAGCTAATGCTAGTGTGTCCCCAAAATAATTTGGGGACCCCCTGGGGGTCCTGACCCACAGGTTGAGAACCACTGTTGTAGAGGGAAGTCTAGTATGGAGCCCTAGGGGACTCCAGTCAACTATAGGGTTTAAGTGGTTAGTGACGGCTGTCTACAGACCTCACTTCCATTCATGGAGGCACTTATGACATGGCAGCCCACAGATTCTGCCACAAACACATACTGGGCTCTCTCTCAAGGCACAGAAAACAAATAGCATTTTACAGAGGAGCCATCTTCCCAACGTGACTGCAGAGAGAAACCGAAGGTCGTTAGTAGAGGGGGAGAATCACAGCTGAGCAACAAAGCATCATCAATATGTATTCATAGACATGGATACTGTCTACAATGGGCTTCACCATGCTGACAGGGGGAGAGATGGCGGGAGGGGAAATGACTACTCGGGAACAGTCACATAATGAAAAATAAGCCAAAAAATAAAAAGCGAAGCACTAGGACAACAAATGTAACAAGAGTTTATCCATAGTTGTTGTTGAGGTTTTTCTTTTTTTTTTTTTCTTTTTTTGAAACGGAAGAGCAATATTTAGCGATGGCATGCATGGCAGTTTGCACATGGAACACGACTTTAAAGGGGAATACATTGAAACGCACTTCAAAAAAGGGCAGATCACTCAAAACTAAGGGGGTCTTTAAGTCCCCTGCATGCTCTCCCCTCACATGCCCTTGGTTGGTTAATTCTCTGTTCTTCAGAATAAATAGAAGTGCATCAGCGGTTTTGGCAGGGCCACTTGCTTCAAATGGCCGTATCAGAACTGTTCTGCAGTCCACGTTTTGTAAGTGCATTTGTGTATGAATGCTTAATTTATACTCCACTGTACAATGGTGTCATGTGCCGAAAATATCTGATCCACAAGCTCACAGAGCATCGCAGTGCCAGTACGACATGTTATGAGCTTGAATATCGTCTTGAATATCGGTTATTTTTTGGCACGTGACACTTCTGAGCAATAAAGTATAAATCTGGCTTTAGGTGCTTGGACTCATGCTCTCTAATACAGACCAGAAGCCCTGTGTCCATCAAGAACCTTGTTATGGGAAGTGCAGCGCATTGCTGCCGTTGTTCCCGTATGAGACTGTTGAAAATGTATTGGATGAGCAGCACTCTTTGTTTTTGGTAAAAGTTGGGCTATTTTTAACGTCTAAGGCACAGGGTTTGATTGCTGAAAACATGCTCAGCAGCACTCAGCACTGTTGGGAACAAGCAACAGTACCTCCTCTTTATTTAGTTAATAAGAAGAAGAGGTTACAGCGAGACAAGGCAGGTCCCTGCGGACACAGACAATATATGAATTTATAACGCCAATCACAAGAAATATTTCCCGGAGTTAGAAGTCCAAAATATTTTCAATTGGTGCTATATGTAACACAAGCATCTGTTAATGTTAATTAATAAAAAATAAATAAAATGTGTCACGCTTGAGAAGAATGCTAAGATTTTTAAACTCTTCCTCTCTCAAGGTCTTCTTGGTAACTTAACTAAAAGCACAAATAATAATACCATTGTTTATCATACATACACATCCACAACAGCATGACAACATGAGCTGTCAAAAATTGCTGAAAGAATTTCCAGTGTCAAAAACTGTGAGTAGTTACAATATTTACAGGTTGCATCAAGTTGTGTTCTCTGATTATATATTGTTAGCATGAAGAATGTACTGTAATGATTGCAATGTAGGCAGGTATCAGCTTTTATTCATTAAAAACTTCTCTCTATTAAAGAGAAAAATAATTAGTTTTTTATTTTTATTATTATTATTTTAGAAGTAGTAGGTCATTGTGTCTTATTGTCAGAATTATTTTACAAAATGTCCACACTGCCATCTTATGGATGTGATGCAACTGGTGGGACCGTCTAATGCAATTTGAAATTCACTCATTCAGCAGCTTTTAGAAAGAGACCATGTTCTATTTGATTGTGGTTACTCTGACCTGACTTAGTGTTTATGTGACCTGCTCTACCAAAATCAGTGAACACACAATTCTCTCTCCATGTCATTCTACAAGTTGGTGTCAAATATCAAATTGTGAGTTTCAAAATTGTGCAAATTGTTTCATATAATATACACCAGGGTTCCCCAATTAGTTTTCCCCAAGGGCCGAATTATGTCTAGGGTACCAAGCCGAGGGCCATAACATTGCAGGGGGCGACGGTGGCGTTCCCACTACTCCAGCGACAGTTTTTGAAAATCTTGTATGTCCAAAACCGTTCGTTTTGAATTTATCATTTTAAAAATGACTTAAACTAGTGAAAACAGCCGAACAACCGAATTGTGTGCTTGTAGATCTGCTGTTTTCACTACTTTTGTGCGACGGCGTTGTATGATTCGCGAAAGAACGTACACATTTGGAGATACGAGATTTCCACCCGACAACGACGATATACTTGTGTTGTTGCTGCTCTTATACCACCATCATTACTGGGGTTGGTGGGGGCCAGACAGTAGCCCCCCGTGGGCCGCAAATGGCCCGCGGGCCGCCTATTGGGGAACCCTGATATACAATATGAAAGTCAATAATGGCGTATCCAAATATTATGGAATTGTAAAACAGACATAAATCTGGATTTTCATTAAATATTGCTCATTATCAAAGAAGTATTCTTTGAGACGTGGCTGAGTCCGCCATTGTCTTGGGGGTGCAAACAGCAAAGGTATCAGCATGTGAGACGGTTGTATACAATGATATATTTTTCTGTCCTAAGCTCCTAGCACAAAACAATGCTTAAGTATTGTAGTGTATGAAAAATTAAGACATACACATAGAAATATTTGTTTTTCAAGCTCCCAAGCCACAAAAGGTGCCAAACCCATGCAAAAATACCTTTGTTTGCACCTCCAACACACTCATGTCGATACCCTTCCCTTATTCACGTGTACTAGAGTGTGACGTCACTGTAGCTAAAGCAATTAGAGGCCGACCGATATATCGGTCAAACTGATATATTGGTCGTTTTTGGACCCCGATACCCCCGGTATCGGACATCGGTCATTATCTCTCCGATGTATCAGCCGTTTTTATAAGTAATATTAGACCACCTTTTGATGACATTTAGCCACTACGTAGAATATATTGTCGTTGCCCGTAAGGATCCATTGGGTTTCATTTTACACTCATGATTTAAAGATCTTATAAAGGGTCCATTTGGTTACCAAATCTCCATCATATTGCTGAGGACCACCTGGAAACCCCTCAAGGACCACTGGTGTCCCCGGACCATTGGTAAAAAACATTAAAAATATATTTTTTTGAAATTTAGGCTATTTATTATTATATTATATTATTTCAAAACATCGGTTAAACATCGGCAATTTGTGGTCTAGCACTCTCCATCAGCAAACATCGGCATCGGTCAAAAGATATGGCATCGGTCGGGCTCTGAAAGCAATATGACTCATTTTGGCAGAGCAGGTTTTGCAGTATATCTTGTGTATGTTTCATTTGAAGGGGGCTCTATCAGACCTAAAGTATGCATGAATAAATTATTAGGCTGCAAGTAAACATGGTTAGCAAACGACTCAAGCATGAAATCATATTGGTGATAACATATCTTACCTATCCGGTTATACAAGATGGCATATGCATACCAGTCAGAATGCATAATGTACTGAAGACTGCAGAACTCAAAATGCATAGCCACTTTGAGAAAATAGGGGGGAAAAAATAAAGAACTGAAAAGTACGGCAAGGTTGGTTGAAGGAAGGAATAAACTAAAGAAAGGCAGATCCAAATTCTTGTATTCCCCTTTAAAGGACGAAGTGATCAAAAAAGTCCCACCTGCTAACCCCCCCCTTTCAGACATGGATCCAACCCTTACCTATTGCGGTGTAGAGGACCTGGTCACAACAACGCTGCCCAGATAGCTGAGATCAATCAAAAACAAAGCAGGTAAGAACCACCAAACTTCCCCTAGTAGTTCATAATGATGGAGACAGTGCATTACATGAGAAGCGGACAGGCCCTGTGACACACTTTGCCCAACAAGTTTCCCTTGGTAGTCAGACCTGGGGGGGTTTCCTGGGGGGCAATTGAAGGGGTGGGAGAGAGGAGTGTTAGGGAGTGGTAACTGGGGAAGGAGATATGAGAGGGGTGTAGGGGTCGGAGGTATGGGGAGAGTTGATCATGCAGTCAGTTACTAATGACGAGGAAAGGGCCGCGGGGCCTGCTGAGATGGGCTCTCCCATCCTTCTGTATGATAAAGGCATCTTCAAAGGCTTGGAGCTAGACATAACACATGGGAGTTTGTTTTGTCTGGGGAATCAATTGGATGCATATTATGGGATCCCTCCTGTTAGGTGGAAGCAGGGTAAAGCATGACACAGATGATAAAACAAGCATCCTGTGGTGATGTCTCGCTGATTCCAAGACTTTTAGGGGCTTGTGTGAACGTTGCATTGGAAATTGTCTTCAAAGACTTACTGTAGCCCCAAAAGGTCTGTAACTGTATGTAATCTGTGAAGCAAATGCATTTAGTTGTCAAGCCACAAAGGGTTTTTTTGTTTTTCCACAATGACTTTATCTTAAGAAAATAGTATGTGAAGGACATGTTCCAGTTGACAATTTCCAGACAATGCTTCACAGATTCAATGGATGAATACATCTAAATTGATGTCTGACATGAAAAGCAGCATTGATATATTTTAAATATAAAGCAATCCCAAAGCTCATCATAACACAATGGCAAGTGTGATTTTAAATTCTTTCAGTCTCCACATTTTGCAGTATGAAAAGTGTTACAAAATATGCAGAGCCTTTGATCTAAAATCTATTTACTGTATAACCCCAAAGGCGATTTTGAAGATTTCAAGGTAGACCTTAAATACCTCAATTCTTTTGAGCAATTTGACATAATAATGAAATGAGTTGGGGCAGATAACTCAAAATAATATCCCTCCCTGGAAGCCTAGTTCACCTACCCTGAAGCTGACAACTGGGCTGGAGAGGGCTCGGATGGAAGAATCTCCTCCTCAGTCCTTCTGTGAGATGGCATCTGCCCAAAAATTTTGCTACTTTCCATGGGAGGTGATGGGGACTGGGACGGGTAGCTGGTTGCGGAGGTGGCAAAGGCCATTTGTGAGCGGTAGCTGGGACTTGCCCGCCTGCTACTCCGGCCTTGTGCAGGTGAGGAGGATGGGGAAGATCTCTTTGAGAAGCTGGCGGTGGAAGGGGGGAGGAGGGTGATCTCGGACATCTCTGGAGGAATGTGAGGTTGGACATAGCTAGGACGAGGTCGGGGACGCACTACAATCTCTGGGGAGCCCTCGTGAGAGCTGAAGGGGCTCTGGGTGAGGGGTGAGAGTCGGGAGGGTTGGAGGACCACCTGATGCATCCCAGAATCCTTCCTACGAGCTTGTCGGGGGCTAAAACGAGGGGTAGGGTCAAACCACCGAGTGTCCAGGCTACTGAATGTGCTAGGGACTATATGGGCCATTGGATCGGTGTAAGGCAAAACTGGAACACCCATACCGTGGCTTGTGTGTCTTAGGTGGGCTAGACGTTGTGCCTCTTGCATAGTTAAATGCTTGGCTGCGTAGCCATGAGGCTTGGCCTTGCTGGGAGACTTGCTTCGATGGGTCTTTGGGGCCTCCAGTGGCAGAACAGCTGGGTAGGTGGGCATTGGGAGGGAGGAAGGCTGGAAAGCACTAAGTGGAAGAACATGAGGTGGAGGGGGGAATTGGGATTCGTGGCGGAAGTGCAAAGGGCGGTGTGGTGGGAAGATGAAGTGGGGCCCTTCCAGACTTGCAAATGTAAAATCCAGTCCCTGCCAGATCTCCGGAGAGCGAGAGGAAGAGGTGAGTGTCAGAGGAAGGGGGAAGCCAGAGACAGCATACTGTTGGATATCTCGTTCCCCCATCTCTTCAGGAATCATGGGGTGACCAAAGGGACCTTCAGCAAGGTATGGAGGGGAGGACATGACAGAGCTAAGTGGGCTGTCAGGCATGTAGAAAGGGGGTGGGGGATCATGATCATGAGGAGCGCCTAGGTAGCCATAAAAAGCCCTGTGATGATGGAGAGCACCCCGGATCTGCCCAGTGGCTTGGAGCCGACTGCTGTCCATGATGGTCATACCTTCCAAGTGCCTCATACCTTCCAAGGGCCTCTGGAAGCGTGGGCTGTAGGCTGGAGGCTGCAGGTAGGAGTCCTGACTGGAGATTGGGGAAATCTGATGTGGTCGAATGGTGGCCATCATTGGCGGTAAAGGCCTAGGATCGTCATTCTCTTCATCTGACTGGCGGAATTCAGGATAGAGGTCTGACTCCTCCACAAAGGGGAACCCCTCAATTCGCCGGGGTTTAACAGACAATTCTTTGTCAGTAGGGTCCATGACGAAGCGTCCATCAGGGCCTCGGCTGATAAGCTCTATAGGCGTCGTCGCTTCAGCTTCATACTTGGCGGCGCCATACTTAATTATTGCTCTTTTCGTCTTCTTATATAAAGACAATTCTTCCTTCTTCCCCGGACTTATGGGTGTCTTCTTGCCATCTTCAGAAGACTCGGATGGGGTTCTCTTTGAACGCACACTCTCTGGACTCACCTTTCCTGAAGACGACCTGTGGAACAAAGAATACGTGAGCTCTGTCAAGAAGATACCCAATGAATTGGCCACCAACACCCAAGAACCAGTTCTAAGTGAAGGATATTACAATGAAAACCTGAAAAAATTATAACATTTCATGAATGATATTGTTCATTTTTCAGTATTCTTTTGTTATCATTAATATACACATGATATGAGAATTATACCTTTTGAGCTAGTTACATTTAATCTGCAATGGCCAATGATCAATGACCAAGAAGTCTTGATGGTGTCAGGAGGCTAAATGTTGAAGACAACTCCATGGAATACAAGATAGCAAAACGATCTGTTCAGCTCATTCAGTTAACTGCAATGTAATAACATCAACAATACTTCTAACTCCATCTTAATGCTCTGGTGTCATTAACACCTAACCCTAGTGTTTTATGTGGGCTACTAGTGAAAGAGACAATAAAGGGCAAGTGTGTACATTTATTTGCCACCAGTGTTGAACTGGGGACAAAGAATAGGACTGTTTAATAGACTGTATTTAGTATTTAGGGGTCAAATCATGCTAGACAACACAGTTCTCAACTAATAGAGGCTCAGACACAATGCCCTACGTCTTTTTTTAATCACAAACTAAGCAGTTAGCCGTTAAGCCAGTAGGACACCCATCAACACATTGACAGTGTTGGGAATCAAACCTGGGACCTTCTGCTTCCCATGGGTGGGCTTTCCAGTCATTCAGCTGCAAATTAATGGATTATAGATAACTAAATAAATAAACGCTGCATATAAGCATGGTGTGGCAGCATTTAGTTATTGTGCCACACATCGTTTCAGAAGATCTACAGTAAGACTTACAGAAACTCAGGGTACTTTTAAATCCAATTAATTGTATGTTCTCTGCCATATCAGGAGTTCAGGAAATACCTCTTGTCAACCAGTAGTGTTCCTACCTGAACACAGGATCTAAATTCCTCAACAGAAGAGCAGTGAGAACACCTCCATCCACCACAGTTGTGTTAGTTACTGTACTCTTTAACTGCCAAAAACGTCATGTCCAAAATCTTTTATCTAATTTTTAACAATGGCGACAGTTGCCAAAAACACCTTTAACGTCTTTTTATTAGTGTGGCCAAAAACACCTTTAACGTCTTTTTATTAGTGTGGCAATCTAATAAACTATCGCCGATCGCCGAAATGGGGCCCAGCAGTGCCCAGGTATGTTTGTAGCGACTGATCACGGCCGGTAACCCAGAACCGGAAGCGCCACAACCGAAAACTAGCGGTCCGTCCCTTTAATATGTTGTTATTTACTACTAGTTTTCATTATAAACATTTTTGCTATTTTCTCCACAACCGTAACTCCGTTTTGCATGCGTTTAGTTTTGTTCGTGAACGTGGAACGACACACACACACGGTGTAAGATCTGTGCAGGATCATGCATGGATCGCATGCGCGCGCCCATGTTGAAAGCTGAGGAAACAAGATAGCTTTAGCTGCTTTATCTGTTTCTGGTTGGGCCTGGCCGTGTGTCAAAGCCGTTTGTCCGTCTTTAGACTAAAACATACATGTAAACACCACCCTCTGGTGGTTTAACAGATCACGCAGCCATATCATCTCTGGTTTGAAGTATAAAAATGCATTTATAGGTCAAAAAGCATGTTTAGCTCATGCTCTATTCAAGCCCATAACTAAAGAAAGTAACATGCCAGGAACTTACTTTTTTTTTGGTTGGAAAGAAGAGGAGTAGATCTTTATTCTGAGCTATATATGTATATATGTAGATGGAGTACAACATCTTATTTAGGTCTCTAAAGAAAGGTGTAAATAATGGCAGGAGATTAATTAAAATCTGGCAATAAATATTTTGGAGTGTCTTATCATTTTTGTTAAATTGGTGCAATCTAAAATAAAGAAGCTACAAAAAATCTGTCAATAAATGAGTAACATACTCTATCATAAGGATTGGCCAAAATAACATATAATAACAAATAATAATATTTGCCTGCGGGTGTCACTGTTGAGGGATTTTGTTTGTCAATCATCGCCCCTGCTCTGCCCCTGGGAGGAGAGGGGGGCGGGATTAATGGACTGTGGCATCAGAGCCTTCTATAGAGAGTTCTGCCAATGCAGGGTCAGAAACAACACCGGTCACGTGGCTCAGGTACACCGGAAATGTCACTTTTCCCCCATAGATTCAATGCATTCCGTTCGAGGGACAGCGGCTCCGTTCAGTGCTTTGTCACTATTCACCAATAGATGTGTATGTAGAAGAAGAAGAAGTGAACGGAGTTGACACAACTCTCCAAAAGAGGGCTCTGTGTGACATCAAGTCCACTTGCAAATCAAAGCACTTTTCTGAGCCCATTTATTTGGAAAACCGAAGACTAAAAGTTTTTGTGGGTGTAATTGAGGCAAAAAAAAAAAAAAGTCTTATGCGTATTGCAATATGCTATATCAATTCCTTTGCCTTGCTTTGCTAAAGCTAAGTATTTCAGAGGAACCCAAGAGCGTATGTGTTAGGCTTATATCAACCTATTTCCAGACTAAATAAATACAATACACAAACAATTAAACTGACTTTCTGTGCTGCCAATGCCAAACCATGTTAAAAGCTTCATGCTAAAAGTACAGTATATTTGTTGATATGGAATTCAGAACTTTTATCACTTATAAGGACAAGGAGGCCCCAAAGCATAATTCTGCTTAGGGCTGCCAAAAGGCTATAGGGCCAGTCCTGTATAATTAAAACGAGTAAGCTAGAAATATCAATGCTACAAATTAGGCTCTCAATATTTAATTGCTTAATCAGGACGTTTTGATCAATGGACCAGGCATGATGTGTGTGGATATTTCTTGTACACACTACAGTAGTTCACCGTTTCCATAATAATGAAGACTGCACCCCCAAAGGCATGCAGTGATACTGGCTAATGGAGGGACCGTTTGAATAAAACAGTATCATATGCAACACTATTCCAATCATTGTTGCATGCATGTGATTGTTAACTCCTGACTGTTGTTGTTACCCTGTAAAGTGTACTCTCTGTACACAAGTTTGCTCATATTCCAGACATAAACATTTTACATATTAAAAATCATTAGGCCAGCTCAGACTAGTCTAAAATTACATCAGGAAATAAAACACATTCACACTACAGGATCACAATTGGGTCCACCAGTGAAAAATCTCTCCAGACCAGATCAAATTCACATGGACTATTAAAGGTAGCCAACATGACCAAATCAGGACAAGAGAAGTGTTACTTCTGTAGTTAAAGTCACACTTTATCACTGTCACATTAAATGTCAAGGTGATGGCACATACTTATACACAGGAGAGAGTCAATATCCCTAAAAGAGAAAATGCTGATACCAATGACAACTTATTCTCTAAGAAAGAGAAAAAGGAAAACAAGAATTGTTTTGAAGCCATAGTAACTTTATTTAATTATAAAATACAACATTTGGTCATGGCTGTTTTTCAAATGTGTTTTCTTTTCTTCTTTTATCTTTTATTTTTTTTCCAAAATCACTAAGGCTTGTGCTCAACATAACTGTTTTTTCTTTTCTTTTTTTCAGTGGAGGGCCTGAGGTTCAAAGTCACTGAAAAACAATGTTACATTATTCATGCAAATCAGGCAATCTTTTTTTAGGTACAGTACATGATTCTGGCCCAAGCACATCTGCTTAAGGCACAGAGACACATCTACAGTACATATAACGAAAACTGAATATAATATTGATAGATCAAGAATCTTTAACTACTAATTAATATAATTATAAACAATCACAGCCACACATGCATCTCTAGAGCTAATCATAATAGAAATATTATTTTAAGCTTTAACAAATAATGTGCTTAGTTTTTTTATCAATAAAAGCTCAGAAAATAATCTTCCAATATATATTCAATATGCACTAAGTGCAGTAATATTGCCAATATTACAAATTAGACTTGATATAATCACTGTTTGCACATCATAAAATGATCACCCAATAATGTAGATTCAGGGATTTCACTAATGATGCTATACAATTGCACACGGCCCCAACAAATTACACAAATAAATAAATACATAAATAAATAAAGAAGTAATAATAATAAATAAATAAATAAAATCAACATTTGATCAACACTTATGACGGCAATTATGCATTTACATTATTAAAATACACATCATACAGCACTTCTCTATTTACACTTCATATGATGACTAGTAGTTGGCACTGACATAATCTTCATAAGCTTAAATGTTAATAGTGGTTAAATACTCTTGAATTGTCAAACAATCCAAAAGACTACAGTAGATAGAAATGACCAAAGCATAGCAAAAAGCAAAGTATGAAGGCATCTATGAGGGGGTGGGGGGGTGGGGGGCATTGAATTAAACCAAATATGAATGTGTCAAAAAGACTAATTGGATTGCAGGTTGCTGGGAGGAAGGAGGCATGGATTCAAGGATCTCTTGCCTGCAAGGTAATTGGAAGGACACAAGCACATACAACGCAGACCACAGCAATGTTCTCTTAAGATTAACTGAGAGCCATATACTGTGAAATAAATACAAATGGTGATAGATTTAATGTATTGCATATGTAAATGTCCCTGAAAGGGTGAAAAACAATGTGCTATTACAAAAAGTGAGAGGATGAATTGAGAAAAAAGTAATATGTCGAAGTTAAAGGACCATACCGGGTGGTCTGGCTTGATTATCCCATGATAGACCATGTTTCAAAGCACTGTTGTTTGTTTGTAATGAAATCTACTTCCTTTTAGGTAATCCAACGTCATTGTTTTTTGGCTATGTTAAAAGAGTATGTTGAGTTTTAATGTTTTTAAGTTTTGAGGAAACTTACACACATTTTCCAAGGCATGTTCAGCTCATTTGTTTTAAGATGTGCACAATGTTAATATAACATACCTTATAGGCCCTACTGTATATCATATCATATAATACTCATGTAGAGTTTGTAGAACTGCAGCCTTTGCATACAAGGTGCAGTCTTACATCATGTGCAGCCCACGCTACTGCCAACACTTTAAAGGGACTACATCATGAATTTCACATTTCCATTTCTTTCTTGTTTTTTGGTCTTCCCACTGTCTCTTCCAGCCCAATAACCCCCAATTCATTAACTCTAAGCCTTGCCTTTCATTTCAGTGATTTTCTGAATGGGCGTGTCTGAACGGTACTCTTTTGAAATCTGGCCTCAGTCTAGGTCACCTTTGGGCTCATTTCCTATTGGGCCCCCTCGAGAAGGGGGCGGTAATTTTTAGGAGGCTATATTCTATTGAGACTATGAGGGGGGTGGAGTAATGTGGTGCTAAAATTGGAATGATACAGAGAAGATTAGCATGGTGCCATGCTAAAATTGGAATGATACAGAGAAGATTAGCATGGTGCCATGGTATCTTCTCTGTATCATTCCAATTTTAGCTCATAGACAGCACACCGTTGCCAACAAAGGGCATTTCAGCCTAAAGCAACCAGCTAGTTGTTATCAGGATTAAGCATGCTAATTGAGTATTAATTAATCTGTTTCCATTCTTTTATAAATTTGAGCCTAAATGCCAATTTGCGCAAAGCCCAATATTTAAAACATACATGTTTCCTAAATTGCTAGCTAGCTAACACACCACATTTCACATTGTATTTGACAAATTAATGGATTTATTTGGCAAATGAATGGATACATTATTTAAATATCTGCATTTGGCATAGTGAATAAAGCCTGAGCAAAAGAAAAATTAAATCAAATTTTCTTTTCCATTAATTCCCATGGAAGGTTTCCCCCTTGAACACAAGTGTTTCGAACGAAACACCTGTTTGTTAAGTTCTGGAAGGAAGCATTCCATCCTATGGGAGGCGGTAATGCGCCACCAAGATCACAGAAACGTCACACGTTTGCTCTCGGAAGGTCAATTCCTATTGGCCGAAGGGCATGTCAATCATGGTATAAGGCCCGCCCCCGGCGGCGCCTATATAATCCGTGACTTCCCTGTCACCGCCTCTGAGTAGCTTTGCCCGAACACGAACAAAGTGCTGAGAGACGGATGGAATGCTTCCTTCCAGAACTTAACAAACAGGTGTTTCGTTCGAAACACTTGTGTTTGTCTACATTCTTTCAGTCAGCATTCCATCCTATGGGATCTGTAGACTCCCGGAAGCGACGACGGCCAACACCCAATCACCCACACACCTCGACGGCCCAGTGGGCTCAGGGGTAGGGATTAGGAGAGATTTAGAGACCATGACAGGCCAAGCCCACCTTATTCAGCTAATGACAGGGCAGCCTGCCTTATAAGAATCAGAGATTAACTCATAAGGAAGTCTCTTCACGAAGACTGGTCAAGGAAGGAAAGTGAAAGGCAAGGGCCTGGACCGCGTGATCCCAGCCTAGGCATCAAATGCGGTAGTCTGGGGCGAGGAAGAAGGGGCACCTCTCGCTTCCACAGACGGCGAGAGAACCCGGAAAACACGTTTTCTGAGTACTCATCGTTTGGCTAGGTTTAGCTAATAACAGCACCCGGGCTAGTACCTAAAGCTGGTAAAGACGTGCAGGTTAGCTTAGCTTAGCTTAGCTTAGCGACACAGGCTAAAGAGCTAGTATTAACGCACGCGAGCTGAGAAGCGGTGGAGAATTCTTACCGCTGATTAGGACGTAGAAAGCTGGAACGAGGACTGAAGAAAAGTCGCGGAGCCTGTGGACAAAGCCTTCTTTGTCGCTTTCGGATATCTCCGTGACAATTAAATCTTCTCTGAAGTAGTTAGTTGGTTGAAGGAGCGTTGTGACTATCGATTCTGTGTCTCTGTGAGGGCAGAAGCGAAAAAGAGGCGGTGACAGGGAAGTCGCGGATTATATAGGCGCGGCCGGGGGCAGGCCTTATAACATGATTGACATGCCCTTCGGCCAATAGGAATTGACCTTCCTGGAGCAAATGTGTGACGTTTCTGTGATCTTGGTGGCGCATTAGCGCCTCCCATAGGATGGAATGCTGACTCGAAGAATGTAGACAAACATAGTCCCTAGACAAGACTGACATACAAATGAGATGTCTATGACTTCTTAACTGTGCAATGATGATGATAGTCAACATTTTGTTTCTATATTAATAACTTTGTATAAACTGTTATCCATTAACAGGAAATGAACTGTTTCCAATATGGACAATGTTGTGAATAGACATATTGATATGTATTTGATGCCGGTATGGTCCTTTGAGCTTGTACAAAACTTTTTTCACGTGTATCTTGATTCCCAGATATGAAGCTGATGACACATACAATACAGCTCAATGTTACAGCTGAGCTCTATTCCACCTAAGGTCAGCCAGTGTTGAATAGAGTTGACTTTAAATTTATGCAGCAATGCAGAAATCTTTTGATGACCACCACAGCTGGTCATCCAAATACCCATTTTATTCTTAATCCACAAATAAAAATTCACTGCAAGCTCTTTGACTTTGAGGTCTTGATAGGAATGTGTTGCACGGCATTGTCTGGGGTGAAGCATGAGGTGATAGCCAAAATTAAAACAAAAACTTAAAGCAATTGAAGGGTGAGTAAATCTTATACTAGCTGCGCTGCCTAATTTGAATGGGGATGACTGAAGTTGAAGCAAAAGTTCTGTCATTCTTCATTGTGCATTTGGACTTTTACTAGCATGATGGCTCTGTAAGCCTATTCATCAATACCTTAAGAGAGAACCATATTAAGCATATATCTCAAAAGGTAGCCCTGAACTTGGGGAGTGTCCACCTACTGCCGAAGAAGTCGATCCTTCCGAACATTTTTTTTCTTTTTCTCCCACAAACAAGCTGATTGCATGTTGACTCTTGAAAAGCCTTATGTGCCAGACCAGTCTATTTGTTGGTCACTGGACACTTGACCAGACACATGCGGGCAAAGTTAGCAGCTTGCTAATGGAGGCTGAGGGGCTGGGGCTGAACCAAGGTGCAAAAGGGGTGGTGCAGCCAAGGATATTGAAAAATGGGGGTCAATAGTGGGCAGACTCACTGAGGGCTGGAGGGTGGGGGCCTGTACCTGCTGGGGTCCAGCCCCTCCCAGTACGGCTCAACACCAGGAAGGGGGCTAAGTGGACTCCTGTAGAAGGGGGGAGATAAGACAACAAGAGGCAGAGAGAAGAGGGAGGACAAGGAGTGGCTGTCAATGAAGCACGCAATGTCTAAAACTAAGTAAAAAGCAAGAGAGAAAGTGAGAAATGCATGACAATAAGAAAGTTGTGAAAGACATAAATATGACGAAGACAGACAAAGAGTGAAATGTTAGTGAAAACAGCTGTAAGATCAGAAAGGAGGGGGCCTACCGTGGAGCGTAAAGAATAAGGAGATAAAAGGAAGGAGAGAAACTACAGACACGGGTAATGGCCACTGCACCTTGAGACAGTTCTGTTTATTTCGTTTCAGTTCAGCTTATCTGTGAGTCACCATATAGGATACAGACACAGAGTATACACAATGTATCGTGGCAACCAGCCACACGGAAGGTTAAAAGGTATCAAGGCCTTTAACAAGATTTGGCAATTTAAATATTGTAGTCTACTGTGTGCACTCATGCACTCACTAACACTATTAGTATTTTCTAAAAGAAAAAAAGAAAGGAAAAAAATGGTCATCATTTTGCATCAGAAATCCAGTTACAGCTATCCTCAAGCTGAATCTCAATGATCTGTCTGTTTTCTGCTGGACCAAAGAGGATCCAGCCCAGAAAGTCAGACACAAAGTTGTGTTCTCTATCGAGTTGTGTGAATGGACACCACACACTACCACCACATACTGTATCTTGCCTGTGGAAATTGACCTTTGTCAAGTCCCGGCCCTCTTCGCACCCATTGGTTGATTAGGTAGAAATTAAAAGAAAAAGAAAAGAGAGAGAGAGAGAAAAAAAAGGCCTAGACTGTATCTTGTCAGATGATTATCAAAAAATGGTGTGATACAGTCGAGATTAAGGAGAATACTAGAGTATGTGGTTAGAACATTAAATACATTCATTTGTGAACGTACTCCTGCAATGTTGCTTTAGTCAGGGCATGATGGCATCCAGATTGCTCCGTATGGTCTTGCTTATGTCGTTTCTGGTGTTGCTAGAATGTTAAAACGTAGCCGAAGCATTTGAAGATAATGATGATGTTAAAGCAGAGTCATTAAAAGTGGTTGCTGCTTCCGCCCAACATCTTCTGCACTTGATCTTATTTGTGAATCAAGTGTTTGATCTGCACAGACCTTCTCATGTTCCAAGTGTTTCCTCTTCAAATACTGTGCTGCAAAGGGCTGTAGGTTATTATTGTGGGCTCGCCTGGAAGGCGAGCACACGTATGTTATCTTCATTATTTATCTATCAGTCAGTCAGTCAGTATCCTCAAAACTTTGGCGCGATTCATCTCTTAAACGCTTACACCTTTCAACACCATTCAAATTTTTATGTGTTCAGCTTACTGAGGACACGTGTGCTTGTACTTTTGGTTTTGAAATGTTTTGTAGTATAAATATAAAAAAATAAAAATGTTTAACTTTAAGCACCCAATGCATTTCCAATGGGTTTAGTGAGTGGGGACAGAGTGGAGAGAAGGATAATAGACCCATGTTTATGTTAAGGCGCTGTGGCTGCAGTGTTCACACTTCAGATATGCTATCTATATCATTGCGTTCACACAGGTCTGCTCTCTGATTTGATCCAAATGTCTAAGCTGTGTGATGTATAAAACTATAGTTATAGTTAAAACTATAAATAAATGTCCCTCTCCACTCTACTGATTACACAGCTGTGATCAAAAATCAAGTCCGGGCGATGGGATGTAAATCCCATAGCCATATATCCTAGAGCCCGCAGGGACAGTCAGCCATATTAGTGGTTGTTGTTGGTTGTCAGGGAGATATCAAAACCAATGCATTTCCAAGTCAGATCCACAAACACAATAAAAGCCATGCTCCACTCCTCAGTCTGGAGTGGCCACATAGAAGAACGCCTTGGTTATAGACATAGTGGAGGACAGATGTGATCTGGGATTGTTAGCCTACAGTATATGCACTCAATATACTCCACTACAGTTGGAGTCCATTTGACAGTTGCTGGTTCCCAAACACAGAATCAAAAATGTAGATCTAGAACACATAATAATAATAATAATAATAATAAACTTTATTTGTATAGCACCTTTCATACAAAGAATTGCAGCTCAAAGTGCTTCACAGGAAAAAAGAAAAATGGTACACATGAAAAAAGGTACACATGATTTATAATAAAATGATTAGCATAAAAATAAAAGAAAATCAAAAAATCAGAAGGCACAAAACAACACTTGAAATACCTAATAAAAGCTCTACCATAATACCGAACATTTCCATGATGGTATAAAACACAATTAGATCAAATGTGGCTAAAGGCAAGTGTAAAAAAGTGTGTCTTAAGCTGTGTTTTAAAGCTATCTACTGTGGGGGCCTGTCTAAGGGAGACTGGAAGTTTATTCCAGGCGGTCGGCCCATAGAAACAGAATGCCGCTTTGCCAAATTTTTTGTAAGTCATTGTTGGCACCTCGAGCAGGTCCGTGTTAGAAGACCTGAGGGGGCGATTAGGAACATATTTAGACAGGCATTCAGAGAGGTACAAAGGTGCCAGGCCATTTAAAGCTTTATACACAAGTAAAAGAATTTTAAAATCAATCCGGAAAGATACTGGAAGCCAATGTAGCGAGGCTAAAACTGGCGTGATATGATCTCTCATCCTAGTTTTTGTAAGCACTCTGGCTGCCGCATTTAGAATATGTACAGTACAGTAAGGTTCAGTAGAGTACAGTAAAAGTACAGTAAGGTTCAGTAGAGTACAGTAAGGTACAGAAAGGTACAGTACAGAAAGGTACAGTAGAGTACAGTACAGTAAAGTACAATACAGTACAGTAAGGTACAGTAGAGTACAGTAAAGTACAATAAAGTACAGTAAAGTAGAATAAAGTACAGTAAGGTACAGTGGAGTACAGTAAAGTACAGTAGAGTACAGTAAAGTACAGTAAAGTACAGTATAGTAAGGTACAGTAGAGTACAGTACAGTAAGGTACAGTACGGTACAGTAGAGTACAGTATAGTATAGTACAGTAAGGTACAGTACAGTACAGTAAGGTACAGTAGAGTACAGTACAGTAAGGTACAGTAGAGTACAGTAAAGTACAGTAAGTTACAGTAGAATACAGTAAAGTACAGTACAGTAGAGTACAGTAAAGTACAGTAAGTTACAGTACAGTACAGTACAGTACAGTACAGTACAGTACAGTAAGGTGCAGTACAGTATAGTAAGGTACAGTACAATATTGTAATGTACTGTACCTTACAGTACCTTAAAGTATCCTATTTGTTGGGTTGGAAGCGAGCCCACACTGTTTCGAAGGAACAGTATTTCTAGTGTTGAGATGGTATTACACTTCCACCTGTTGGCTCCTAGCCTGGCATGGCCAGACTAAATATCACTGTGTAGATATTAGTCTGGAATCTCTGTATGGAACCTGCATTTCCAAGGGGTGGATTAAAAAAAAAAAGCCCCACATTTGCATACTGGGCCCTGATTGCTGACCCACAACTTTGTGGGCAGCGAAAGCCATTCACAACAGAGTGGGGCCAGACTAATCTGCATATATTTTGTCTTATTTTTGTTGCAGTGGCAGATTCTTCTAGTTTCCAGGCTATTTGGCTCCAGTCTGTGAATATTGAGTGCACCACTGAGGCAAACAAAGAAAAAAGATAACTGCTGTCCTCAGTGTGTCCTTGATGACAAAAAGGGCCTCGTTTGTGTGATTTCTTGGGTAAGTAAGTAAAATGTTAAGTTCCAACAAGTTCCAATCAAAGATATTAAGTTCCAACCAGAATTATTATTAATTATTACTTTTTATTTGTACATTTTTTGTGTGTGTTCTGCTCTCTATTTTTTCTCCCTCCATTGTGCCATTGTCTATTAATCAGCAGTGCATACTGTATGCCTTCACAAGTTTCATTACTGCATATCAATATTGCTTTAACTTCCAGGGGGATCAATGATCCGGCAAGAATGATTGATGCGAATTACTGAAAGCATAAAATAGCTTGTGGATTAAAAATCAACTAGCCGTAGAAGTAGGATTATATAACTTCTTGGAGAGTGCCTTGGACAGAGATTTGCGTTCTACGTCTGAGCGCACCTTTCTAGTTAGGTGGGGCCGCTCCAGCCTGGCAGAGATAATGATTTTGCTCCTGTGAGTGTCTGTCTGTCCACCTGTCTGTAAACAGTTAATTTCGGGCATCGCTGGACCGATCTGTGTGAAAATTCCAAAAGGCCAAGGGAGAGCCTCTACACCAAAATCGTTCAAATTGGCCTCGTGGTGGCACTATAAGTAACAGACGGATACATGTTTTGAAACTCTTTCACCATTTAGCATTTCTTTTGCAACTACAGAGTTTGTGCAAAACTCAACGATAAGTCGATAACCATGTCTTTTGCCTTTCTGCTGTGTTTGAGCTTGTAGTCTTGCACTTCCACCACACAGTCTGGAATGGTTATCATGAGATCATTTTTGTATTTTTCTGCCTAGGAAGCAAATGTATAGTGCAGATAGTGCCAGGCAGTGAAATTATCCAAGATGCTACAGTACATCTACAATAGCGATTTTCAAACCTTTCGTGCCCAAGGCACACCAAAGAGCAAGTCAAAATCTCAAGCCGTGACTCTTTGTGAGCTTGAAGATATGCCATTTTCACTATATTTTACAATCTGTAAATTAATGAATAGCCTAATTTAAAAAAGAAATGCCTATAATAGCCCAAAATAGAGGCGCAGAATTTAAAGAGGTTTAAATAAATGTATTTTTTGGGGGGCAGGGAGACTCAAATAGCTTAGGAAAATGGCAAAGGTCCATCATAATGGCGACCTTGATAACTGACACTGTATTTTCACAAAGCAAACATTTCAACAATAAAATGGGATTAGTCAGGTGATTCGGGTGCAGTGCCGTGTTCTACCTGTCACGCGGGTAAGCTGTGAAGAAATTTTTTGGAGCTGTGTGGAACACAAGCTCCCTATACGTGGCCGTGTGTGTGGGTCTCCGTCCGTCCGTCCGTGTCTGTATGTAGCCTAAACTTCGGCACGCTACTAGTCCCGCACCATTTACGCCACCCCCGCAATATATACATCAAAACGTGCGGCTCGGCCGGGAATGGTGTGCTAGTAACTTTCTTTCCGATCCGCCTTACAATGGCGACATAATCGGCAAAAAACGACGCTGAATTGTCCCCATTGACTTATAATGGGACAATGCAAGACATCACATTCAAGTATTTTTCTCTCGCAAAGCATAGGAGCTACAGTTTCAAACCTCGGAGAGGAGATTCATAATGATTTTAAGAATGAATCGAAAAATAATTACATCACTCGGCCTCATGGTGGCGCTATAACGGCCCACTTTGCGTTTTGCCCCGTAACTCTTGAACCGTAGATCGGAAAATTAAAATTCTTTTTTCCCTGGATTCCTTGGGTCAAGACGCATCTCCCCATATAGGCCACGCCCATTTGCGCCAGGATAGATTTTCCGCCATCTTGAATTTTCTCCAAAACACACTTTTTGCTCCTTTTCCTACATATTTTCTTCAAAAGTCACAAAAATCGGTACACATGATCCTGGGTGACCAGAGAGGTGCTGTTGAGTCTAGCCTGCCCTGAGCATCAACTGCAATACACACACACACACACACACACACACACACACACAGCTCCACTTCGAACAGAGGTTCGATTTTTTTTAAAGCGTCTGCCCTCGTGAACCTTTCAAAGTAGCGTATCTGATAGGCATTACAGTATGCACTGGCGTATGCGCTGGCCACACGAATAGCCGCGGTTCATAGATTATAGTATGCCCTCAAAAAAAGTCTAGAACACACCACTGTTCGGGTGACTTGAGGTTCTGTTGAGTGAGGGCATCTTGGATGATAATATTAATGTAATGTAAGATAAGATAATTTTATACTGTCTACAATTCCAGATAACATTTTAATTAAAATAATTATAATTAAAATAAAATCAGCTTGATGATTAAAACTGCTGCTGCTGGCATCAAATATTACAATTACAGTGCAACACTGACACTATCAGCAAAAAGTATCAGACGAGCTTGATTCATCATATCAAACAAATTATTGTGCCAAAATACGAGTTTATTTGATAATCATGTGCAGTATAGTACTGCATAGAGTGCAATACAAATGTAGAGGACTGGTCATATCATGCTGGTCCCTTTAATTTGTATTACTTTCATAGACTGACTCAGCTATTCTTTTTTTGCCAATGTCAACAGATATGGGGCCCGCTGAGAACTGTTCCAGTCCGACCCCATAGAAACATAATTGACACGAGGCAATCAACATTCTTTATCATAGCCCTTCCCCCCACTAGTACCCTGTGACCTTTAAGCTCCACTGAGCACACCCTTCTGGTCCTTCATAGTGTTGAGGTACAGAAGTATGGAAGTGTATAAACAGGGACATGCTGGGCCCCTGATTCAGCCCGGGAAAAAGAGTTGGAGAGGCCCTCATTGTGCGATATAGAGAGAGATATCTCTCTATAGCGCTGCTGCTACTTTGCCATTTCAGATCATGACAAGTGACAAGCCAGTGGGCCAATTACATGAGTTATATTTCGTCGGGTGGAAAACCTTGTATGTCCAAAACCGTTTGTTTTGTATTTATCATTTTAAAAATGATTTAAACTAGTGAAAACAGCTGATCTACAAGCACACACCGCCTCGCACCGCAAGGCGTTGTGTGCTTGTAGATCGGCTGTTTTCACTACTTTTGTGCGACGGCCTTGTTTGATGAAGCAGGGCTTTGCTTTGCGAAAAAAATTAGATAGAGATACGAGGTTTCTGC
Organism: Nannobrachium achirus; assembly: GCF_963921795.1. Classification (NCBI taxonomy): domain Eukaryota; kingdom Metazoa; phylum Chordata; class Actinopteri; order Myctophiformes; family Myctophidae; genus Nannobrachium; species Nannobrachium achirus. Next base: position 24,606,111 of record NC_137826.1, on the reverse strand, counting down.
CCGTCAACATGGAACGAAGGCCGACATTTTATTTTTAATTTTTTCCTAATGGCCGGCCTGGACCGGCCGGGAATGAACCGGCCGTTCGGGAGTTGTCCCGCTTTTCCCAATGGCCAGCACGTCCCTGTGTATAAAGCATTTGATTTTGAGCAGGATATCACACACAACTTTGACTTGTCACTTTTGCCTGTATACTTTTCCTGTGTACTTTTACAATACATAAAGACAAAACATGTTTATCACTATGCCCTATTATAAAATATATACAAAATATTCTCAACTTTTCATAATTATGATCAACTAAGTAAGCCTTGCAGAGTCTGGATTTACCCCAATCCAAAACGTGATGCTGAGTGCCAAGCAAGGAGGCATTGGGTCCAAATTTTATGATATGATCCGGACAACAACAGAGGATAATCGGGCCCATTTTGGGTCTGATTAGCCCCTCCCGACGACAATCACAGACTAGTCATTCACGATTTGAGGTTGGTCAAATTAATGATCCTGTAGTGTGAGGGGTTCACAAACATACATCAAAATGTAAATATTAACCACCACTTTAAATCCTATAGTGTGAACGGAACAGTGATGTTGAGAAGAAACCTGCATTAGCCAAAGAGAGTGAGCGGACCGGGAAGCGTCAAACACTATCATTCACCTCATCAGAAATGAAACAAGTAGATATGAAAATAATGCAACAAGAGTCAGGTAGGTTATATAATCCACCCTTTAACTTGGATTCAACTCTGTTGACTGAAACACATCAGCTTCCCTTGCCTCCTCTGTCATGTCAAGTTCATAATAAATAAACAAAATAGAGTTAAAGCAATCCTTGTTTTAAAACTATGCTATAGATACGCCAACGTTGGAGATGTAGCGTGAAAGTAGGCAAGACAAGTGACGGATTACAGAGTTACAGTAGGCCTATGTTTAGGTGTGGTGCGGCTTATTTGTTTTCTTTATAGACATACTGTAGATATCCAACTTCATACTGTACATATCTAAGTCATGTTTGATGACACAACTTACTGTTATGTGAGAGATCAAGTCATCCCTGGAATAGCACCTCTGAAATCAAATTGCAGTGTGTGGTCCTGAAACTTCACTGAATCATCTGGTGTGTGCGTACGTAGTTATGGTTACGCCTGTCATTTCTGTAATCCGTTAAGATTTGAACGGAGTTTATACTCCATTGTCTGATGGGGTCACGTGTCAGTGAAAACAACATCAAGCTATCTATGCAGTATAAATTTGTCTTAAATCTGGAATCCGTATTGTATTCTACCATGATTTGAACACAGGTCTCCTGCATGAGCAGGGGTGCCACACCAAATTCTGGGCCCTGGGTGCAAGGATTCACTGCGGGGCCCCCATGAATGTTCTTCATAGGGGGAGGGGGTTTAACCCATTTAGACTGGGAACGCATTATTACGCATTATTTGCTTTAACTATTGTAAAATAGCAGATATATATTATGTATAATATATATCTGTATAATACATATTATCTACATATATAATATGTAGATCTGCTATTTTTGAAAAATTGTGAAAATGTGTGCAAGACTTTGAATATTTCAAATCCTACTAAGGTTTTTTGAAAAACCTATGATTCTATGTCAGTGGTGTTCAAACCTTTTCATGTGAAGAACCCCCAAAATGATATGTATTTGGCCACATACCCCCCCTCTCAAAATATTTAGTTCCAGGGACCCCCCAGAAACAACATTTGAGTTACAAATGTTTGCTTAAAAATACATATATTCAAAGATTTGCCCACATTTTCACGACTTTTCAAAAATAGCAGATCTACAAGCTCGCAGCGCGGCACTCGGTGCCGCACTGTGAGCTTGTATATCTGCTATTTTTCAATAGCTAAAGTATAAAATAATTAAGGCCCCTCCACCTTGGGCCCTAGTAACTCAGTCCCACTTTTCCCCCCATTGTGATGCCCCTGCCTCCATCCAGTGCAGTTGTGTTAGTTATATTGTATCATCATACTGTATCTTACAGATTGGTTAAAATAACATTGTATTCCCTAAAACATTTGCAGCTTGAAGAGTGCTTTGCATAAGCTGCTGGAAGAAAGGGAGAAGTCATGTTGGTGTTACTTACGGAGTTTCCATGCTTTTTCTGCAGTGGGTAATGGAAAGTGGTGGGTCTAGAAGACAGGAAAAAATAGAACATATACAGTTAAAAACTTTAAAAAAGGCAATAGTTCTTCTTGGTAAAGTGGAATATCACTATGATGTACATAGTGACTGTATTCTTCAGTATTATTACATGTAACAAGTTCATGTAACAAAATTCAATATGAATATATTTTTTAAAGCATTAGTAGTAAAGCAGTAGTAGTAAAGCAACACAATATCCTGCAGAAATAGTGCAAAATATCCAAGTAGTGTCGCACAGGGTGCATTTAGTAGGCCTAATTTCACAGGTCATAATGCAGGAGAAAGTGTCCTTCTTTGTGTATTGTACCACATTTTTCCTTTTTGTTTGTGGTAGCAGAGGTCCCATCAATGTTTATCTATTGTCCATATCAAGATTATTACAGTATATACACTAGTAAGACGCCTAAAGGGCGAGGTCGCGCCATGTCTTGGCCATATGGTCAGTGATGTATATCGGACCAGTTAGACATATATGGAGACCCCTGGTATCCATATATTGAGATCCAAACTGTATATGGAGATATGCTTTGAGAGCCCAAACATGCTTACTCAGTTATTCGTTATGTGAAAGTCCTATGACGTCTATGACATCTGACATCATACACTTTTACCCCTGTCTGTAGAACCAGCCACACAGATATGGGCTGTATTGACCATCTGTCTTGGCTATATATGGATTCTGTTAGTGTGGTATGTGGCCGATGTGGCCTCCATATAAGGGCATGAAGACCTGTTAGAAAATGGCTCAATATTGATGACATCAGGGAACTCCATATGTGGGCATAAAAGGGATTCTGTTAGTGTGACATCACAGTCAAGCCAGAGCGTGATGTCAGAGCAGGCAAACCCATTCTGTTAGAGTGGTTCCCATGACATCACAGTGATGTAAGAGCATGATGTCAGAGCGGCAAACCCATAGACCGTAAAAAAGTGTCCACGTCCAGACGGACGGAGTCTGCATGTGCCGTTTCACATACTAAATATACATGAATGTAATGTAAAAGATGTGTCTTACTTGAAATTCATAATAATTCAGTTGAAGTGTGGAAACTTACTAAGACCCATCTTAAACACCCATATTTGTACCTTATAGTCCAGTTTGCAATAAATATACAGGCATGTAATTTATGCGTGCAAATCAAGATATCGTTTTAACATAAAGGAAAGCATGTAGTATTACATGTTTAAGGTAAAGGAACAATAACTAAAAAAAAACAAAAAACTTTACAGCTAATGCATAAATAAAGAGCTCTATCCACTATTTAATATACATAATGTGATTGCAACTTTGGTTCAGACTCCTTTCTCCAATTCTGCTGACAAACCAGCTCACAGAGCACCAGATGAGGCCATCAGTATGAAAGCACATTCTGTGCCTGTACTAAATCTGTTCAACTCAAACCTAATAATGACCTAGAAGAAGCTACTGTGTAGGAAATTCAAACACTGAGAAACTCCTTTCAGTGTTGTTTATTGTTCATTTTGTAAGGTGAATAATAAACTAAGCGGATTCACTAAGAATGAATTGTGCCGTTGAAAGTACCCAGTGGTGGAATGTTTTACATAATAAAATTTGATAGTAAAGGTATTGCTATCAAAATGTACTTAAAGTACAAAAGCTGAAAGTACGTTTCACAACTTTTCTAATGTTTAAAATGTATAAAAAGATCTAGAAGCTCACAATGCGTCACAATGCGACACATTGTGAGCTTGTAGATGATGAAGTGATTTGTAATTAAAATCTAAATCTACCAAGTAACTACTGTAGTAACTAAAGTTGTCATAATAGTAGTGGAGTAAAAGCACAATATTTGCATCCGAGATGTAGGGGAGTAAAAGTAAAAGTATTGGAAATTGGAAATACTCAAGTAAAGTACAAATACCTCAAAATGTTACTTAAGTAAATGTGAAGTAAATGTAGTTACTTTACACAATTGCAAGTATCACAAATCTTGCATTGACTCTGCTCGTTATCTGCCCAGGCTTAAGATCTCACACAAAAGATATTGCAATAATTATCCGCTGGCACAAACATACACAGCCATAAAGTTTTGCAGCTGAGTAGTTTGAACGTGTTTTGCATCTAATTGCAATTATCTCCAGTAAAGGGCCGGACGCACTTTGGCACTCGCCCTCCCTCATTATCCATGTGGCAAAGTAACCTACTAAAAATGTGTGAAATCCGTGTGTGTGTGTGTGTGTGTGTGTGTGTGTGTGTGTGTGTGTGTGTGTGTGTGTGTGTGTGTGTGTGTGTGTGTGTGTGTGTGTGTGCGCGCGTGTGTGTGTGTAAATGGTGGCTTTACTTCATCTTTGAGGAGTTTGTAGAGCTGATGCCGAGGCGTTATGTAGCAAAAGCCTGAGCATGGATAGTGCCAGAGCAGTAATTAAAACGATTAATTTTATTAGCGCCAATGGACTCACTCAGCCAATGGCAATTTGCTTTTTTTCCCTCCAATTTCCATACTGACGTTTGCTGCCTTCAGTTATAGTACACCTGTAGCTTCCATCAGGGTCGGGATTTAAGAATCATTCTGAGGAGATCTAATTTAATCACCATTTGTCTGATGTTGAGAGGGCATTTATAAACAACTATTGTATTGTCTTACAAAGTTGTGGCCAGGTTTTTCTTTCTGTGATTAATACTTAAATAATTATCCATGGTTTAAGGAACATACAGTGCAGATACAGACACCACCAAACATTCCAAACAGATAAAATAATAAACAAAACATACACACCAAAAGAAACAACACATGCAAACATAATTTTCAGGCCAGTAGAAAACTCTAAAGCAGTGGTTCTCAAACAATTTTATGCCAAGGACCCCCAAATTGACTGTATTTGGCTGAAAATAGCTTATCTACAAGCCCGAAACGGGCAGCAGTGTGACGAGTTTGAGGTTGTAGATCTGCTATTTTCATACAAAGAGTTAGTGGTTAAGTGGTTAAATTGTTCCTTGTTTTGCTGTGGGCCCCCTTGAACCACCCCAAGGCTTTGAGAACCTCGCGCACAACATGGGTGCATGCACATGGGCGCATGCACATGGCTGCTTTGGCATGTATACCCTTCTGTTGAGCTGGTCGAGTCATCAATGTGATGTCAGAAAAGGTCAGCTATATCCATATATGGAGTCTGTGAGGTCAGATGTAGAGGTATTGACCAGCATATATGGAGATCTACTGTAGGTGATGATCCACCACAGTATGGGTATTCCCAGATATTGATGACATAAAAGGGACAAGGACGGAAGCGTCGGCAGTCTCCTCCGGCACGACAGTCTGGTGGGCGCATGCACGCACTGGTGCGAGCATGCATCCGCTTGGGTGATGGCAGACTGCTGGGCAAACGTTGTCGCTTTGGCTTTGGCATGGGATCAACTTTGACCAAAAAAATGCACAATGAAAAATACTACTGTCTTTAAGGTAGAATCCTGGAGAGGTATGCGTACTGCTGTCCGATGTCCTGTGCTATGAAGAGTTCTTGAAGGTAGAGTATGAGATTCTCAAGAGCGTTGGTTGAATACGAACTATCCAGAGAATGCAGGTCTTTTTTATATCCTTCTACTGAGCCGGTCGAGTCATCATTGTGATGTCAGAACAGGTCAGCTATATCCATATATCATGTAGAGGTATTGACCAGCTCTATGGAGCGTGACACACGCACAGGATCTGGAGGTTTTCATAGTAAGTGGGACCTAAAGTCGCAATAAAACCTTGTCCTAAAGTCTGTATAGTAAAGCAAATGTGTGTGTGTGTGTGTGTGTGTGTGTGTGTGTGTGTGTGTGTGTGTGTGTGTGTGTGCTTCTCTGTGTGGGGAGCGTGTCGATATTGCGACATAGCATCTGTTCGGCGGTTCATTCTTTTGACACGGGTGAATGTTAACCTGGTGAAATGCTAACCTGCCGATGTGGGTGAATGTTAACCTCTATGCCCAAAACTAACCCACACCCTAACCTTAGTAACCGTGGCGCGGGTGAGTAGCTAACCTGCCGACTCCCGTGTCAGTGTGTGTGTTTGCATGTAGTCCATGTCTGATATACAGGCAGGGCTCACCTCTCTTCCGTTTAAGCTTTCGCCGGCGCTGCTTGTTGACAAAACAGGCAGCCAGTGTGCTGAAGAGGACAGCTGCTGCCAGGAAACATATTGTGGCCACAATTCCTGCCACCACTGGCCTGGCCAGCCCAGCTTCCTCTACCATCTCTGGAGGAGGGAAGAAGTCTGAGAAATAGGGAGGGTGAGGGGAGAGGGAGAAGAACAAATGATTCTTTCTGTGATAACAGTCTGAAAACAGGGCACGGGAGGCGGTTTTTGATTTCGCAAATGCCACCTGTGTCTACTCTAAGTACGGTGCGGCCATTATGAAGGTGCTTCATTGCGTTGCAATTAAAATGGCACATGATATGAGATAAAAAGTTATTTGGTATTCTTGTGTCCATTGATTGTACTTGTGAGTATGGTAACTTAACTATACTGTAGGAGCACCATTGACATCTGAATTAAGTTTAGATAAGAGTTTGGGACATACCAACCTTGATGACTATAACATTAATGGGTTATAGTCATGGCGTGTATAAGAATATCGTACAGAAGTTACATCTATCACAGTGTTCTGCTATGTTAAATAAATAGCCTCAGTAATACTGAACTCATGAGCACTGAGCAAGTGTTTGCTTTAGTTTATTCTTTCCCCAATCATAATTTACAAGGACATGGCTCAACAAACCAGGACAAGGTAAACATCAGAATGGGCCACTAGCACTTGTTCACTGCATTATTTGGTTCCTCAGTCTATCCAATGGAGGGCAGCAGAGTACTTCCAATGGCACAGATGTCCTGAGAAATTTGCTACTGCTCTAGAAATGTGTACTCAATGACCTCTGCACAGCACCAACGTAATATTTTCAGGGGCTCAATTTGAGGTTCTAAATAGAAATGTATTATTTCATTAAAAATGTGGCTTTGATGATACTCTTTTTAAAACAAAACATGCCCAAAGGAATCCCAAGGGAATGGAGCACAACAATGATGTCATACTTTACAAGATGGTATGGAGCAGTATACTGCGAGCCAAAATGAAATGGTGCTGAGTAGGCAAAATGTAAAGTTGAAGGTGCTGTGTATGCAATCCATTTTACAGCCCAACTTGAGCAAAGAATTGTTAAGCTAGCCTGAGGTTAGAGATGCAGGCACCAGCTAGAGGTTGTTAGTTCAAACCCCAGGTCTCCTCAATGAGCCTGTGTGTGTCCACTCACTGTCTGCATCTCCCCTGAAGACAAGACAGTGAATAAGTTGTCCACCAGGGGGCATCTCCTTCTTATGCCGACCACATGGTTGGACAGGGAAAGAAGCATTTATTCTAGGGGTTCCAGCAGCACACAGAGATATGAGACTAGATATAATCTTGGATTGTAAAATCATTCATATAGTATAGCTTCAATTTTGGTCTTTCCTGAACCTAATAGACTCTTCTAGCCGAGTGAAATGAATGTCTCATATCCTCATTACTAATGATTGTGCCTCAAAATTGTCACATTATCGATATTGAGATATTCTGTCAAAAATATTTGTCTTATAGAAACGCTAGGCTTGTTACACAAGCCTCTTGTGTAACAGTATTACTTTTCACAATGTCAATTGTAACTTGGGGTGCCCTTATACCTCAAATGGATTGATCGCGTTGTGTAATTCTTTCGGATAACTGCACAGGCTTACAGTAGTAACAGTGTCTCACCTGAACTGGACACTCCTACAGTGTTGCTAGGCTCACTGATCGTGTCCTCCATGACGGCCATGACCCGGAACTCATACCACGCCTCCTGGGAAAAGACGAAGAGCAAGGAGACTAACATTTGTATCGGTCAGTGGTTCTCAAACTTTTACATTTCAAGGACCCCCATAACTCTAAAAGGATCCATTTGTACACTCTCTGAGAAGTGTAAGGGTGCACTTGGAACCCCCTCAAGGAGGAACCCATACACTTTTAGAACCACTGTAGGCCTATAGGTGAAGCATTGATTTGTGTAACTGATTATGAACATATGAACATAACACAGAGTAGAGTGTAGTTTAGTTTCAGAACTGTAGAGAACAGCAAAAGCACGTTTTTAGCTCTGCAAGCTTTGAAACGTAATGTTCTATTTTAGAATCAATGACAATGAAATGTTTATGCTGCAGCTTGTGCCTGCCTCTGGCTGGTTCCAACCAGGAAGTGAAACACTTTGTGCTAAACAGACGAGCAGCAGGATTCTACAGACTGCAGGTCCACTTGAACTAGACCAACATTTCCCAACCTTTTCTGGATCAGGGGCCCAAATCTTGAAATCATTCACGGCCCACCCATCTGACCACTTTAACACGTGTTTATTTGAATGATCAAGCAATTGATTGTGTTCCGGCTTGGATTAATGGAACCAAAGTAGTATAATTTACTTTCTTACTTATTGGTATCACTATGAAAAACACACTTTAAGGTTTTAATGAAAACATACCATGTCATTTATTCAACATGAATGTTTTTCAAATTAATTTTATACTATCATTAAAATCCAATCACAGCGACAGATTGGAAATCACTGGACTAGACAGGCCATGTGTATGTGCGGAGGAATGAATGATCTGGTCTTCTGGTTGTCTCTTTCTCATAGTTCAGATTGCAGGAATGCTACCTACTGTAAGTCATGGATAGGCAAAAGAAAAAGTCATAGCATTAGTTAATGCTAATGTACATGCACGCACGATCGCACAGTACACGCACCCGCATTTAGATCCCTTGTGGTCCAATTACCTCAATCGTCGCAGTAAAAAGCGGCAGCAGAAAGGATAGGTGTAGAGTGTATGCACGAGCATGAAAGAGAGAGAGAGAGAGTAGAGAGAGAGTAGAGAGAGAGTAGAGAGAGAGAGAAAAGTGTGTGTGGGTGTTGGTTAGAGAGCGGGAGGAGAGATAAAAGTGTTTGCATGACACAGGCAGTGCACTGGTGAAAAAGCTCAAACATGTTATGCCAGGAAAATTAGCCAACAAGAGCCAGATGTGAGATGTTGAAAAAGCCTCTTTATGTTAAAAGTACAGTACGTACTGTACTGTATCAAATACAATAAAAAATAATGTGGTCCCGACCCCGTCCCCCTCCCCCCAAAAGTGTATTCTGTTCAGACTTCATGTATTATTTCATTACATGAAGCCACCATTCTTATTGTAACAACTTATGTTAACAGAGAGCAAACTAAAAACCTGGATGGAGTTTTAAAGGTGCTGTAAGACAAGTGATATTTGTTCAAATAGGTTTTAATGTCCCATAGTAATCATTGCAATATTGTTCAATAACACAATCTCCTCATCTCTCCAGCTCTAATAGCAAACAGAAAATGCATTTTTCAGATCAGGATATTAGCGTTCGGAATAAAACCTTTTTGTTTTAAACAAAAAAATACCTTAAGTTTTCAGTTAGATTTGAATATCATCAAGGCGCTAAATAATGTAAATGTTGGTATGCTTAACTTTGCGGCATCTAAATTAGATTTGATACTTAAAAAAAAGTGCTGCGTTTGACACATCAGTCTATCTGCCACAGTCCTAAATAGTTGATTTTAGTCTTATCGTCAACACAGGCACCATTTGTCTCCGCTGACAACTATTCTTGTGGAGTTCCCCAAGGTTCAATACTTGGGACTCTTCTGTTCAACGTTTACAGTACATGCTCCCAAATAATTACCAGTAAGACTCCCTAATCGGGAGATAATCGACCGTCGGGTCGCAAAAATGTGTTTTGCAAAAATCGGCTTGATGGTGGCGCTAAATGAGACAGATCCATGTAGATGATATGACTGTAGACATACTGTGTACCGCTTTGCGTGATTTTAGGTGTACCGCTTTGCGTGATTTTAGGGCAAAATGTGTAGGAGCAGTGTTCAAAAATGTGTTTTGTAAGAATCAGCCTCATGGTGGCGCTAGAAGAGGGCCATGAGAGAAAGTGTGACGTGACGGACAGACTGACAGACTGTCAGCCAGACTGACGGACTGACAGCCGGTGGAGGTTTTGATAGTAACTGCGACCTAACGGTCGCAAAAAAACAACAAAAGTGTTTACCATAATTATGCAGAAGATGACATTCAAATTTACACAGCTCTTTCACCAAGTGACTATCGTCCCACAAAACCAAGGAATAAAGAATGTTAGTGCTCACCTTGCCTCCCATGTACTGGTATAATTATTGATTGATAGCCATATCAAGTCAATTACAAAGTCATGCAGCCTATTTTCATGTAAAAATATAGCAAGAATTTGAGGATTAACTAAATGTATCAAAGAGGACTAACAAAATATACCCATGCCTTCATCTCCAATATGTTAGGGTACTAAAATTGTTTCGTCATTCTTTGAGGTATTAATTCTTTAAAGAAATATAGTGAACCTCAACCTTGAAAATTGTCCCTATGACTTTATTTTTCAATAAAGCAATGCAGACATTGACTATCTACAGATCATCCTGAATGGAGATAATGGAGCCATAAAAACAATACATTACACCAATTCCAATTGTGTAGATGGAAAAAAAAAGCGGTACAGACCCAACCCAACCGAAAGTACAGACCCAACTCAGGTCCAATTTATTAAGTCTAGAGGGTTTAAGTGGTTAAGAGCAGTGCACTGCACACACCCCAATGGCATACTGGTAATTTCCACAATGTCATGAAATTAAAGTCATTTCATGGCAGAAGACTTAATTGCACCCAAGAGCAAACCGATGATGTCCAAGTAGCATGGGATGGGCAGAGCCCTCAACAATATATCTACGGCACTTCAAACAGACTGCCAAGTGCAGATGATGTACTGTAAAAGTATATTGTGAGGAAAAAACAAATGCAGCTAATTCTGTATGTCTGAATAAGAAGTGGTCCTATAAGAAGCATTTCCTAGTTCAGCCTGATTCATAGTGAAATGTCTATCAAATTGGCTTGTACACTGTGTATGCTTTGAGTACACTGGACTATGAAAGGCAAAAGACTGCAGACAGTCTGCTGGATTCTCCATGCTTGTACTGTATGCTTCTTCCTATTTTAAATATTACATAAAAAGCACAATACATGATTTGATGATGTCTGGCAATGTGCCAAACAGAAACTGGCAGCATGTGTAGTAATCCATCTATTTGGATCAATCAGTTTAACTTTTATGAAGGAGGAACCCATATGGATATCAACATCTGTGCATCATGACATGCATACATGCATGTCATGTGCCACGTGTGGGTCTTAAAATGCACAAAAACTACTGAAAGCAACTTTGATTTGTTTTCCAGCTTGGGAGATTCATGCCAAAGTGAAACAAACATGCCTAACGATATATAAGGAGGGAGTGTGTAATGTTGGAGACTTCTTTCTGGGTGCACTCCACCAGCTAATTGCTGAAAATAGCAATGGACAAGTGCATGCCTTTATTTTTAAGGTATCTATTTAAAATGTTCTATACAAACAATCTTGCCTTGCAGTTCACATAAACATTACAGGAGGTCTAAGGCTATTAGCTAAAGATTTCGTACCAAAACGAGGTCTACAGCTGTGCAGTTGCACAGTTCTCCACGTAGTGGCCAGGTGAATACTACTTGCCTCATGCTTTTCAAGTGGTTTCCAAAGTGTTGTTTGATGGTTTCCAAGTGATGATTTGCCATGTTAGTCAGGTTCATTATATATTTTTGTCGGATTTTTTTTGGAGATTTGTAAAACTATACATTTTTGGAATCTTCAGAGCATGGGGAATCCAAAAATCAATGTTCCCATTTGCACAGACACCGGCAAAGCCGTTCAAAATGGCCGACATGAAATACATAATTTGTGCTATCTTGGCTTCTAGACTACCTAGAAACTTAATTAAACATGCCAATCCTATGTTTTCTGGTTCAAGGAATTGAGTAAATGATGGGTGTAAAATGTTCCGGACCCCCACCCCCTTTCTGGGGGTTATCTATTTTGGGACCTCCCAGAACAGTACGCCAGCCAGTTAATGTCCTTTTTTCATAATATTAGTTGTTTTGTAGGTTTTAAAACACCCTGAATTAATTTATTACACTTTTAATGCAGCCAGAATAACCCTTCTGACTTTTGGTTGGGGTCTTTCCTCACCTGGGACCCCCCAAAACAGACCCCTGAGTCTATCTCAGTAATCGCTCTGCTCCTGCTCCAGAACAATGTTAAATTAGATCATAATTGAAACATAAAAGTTGTTGTAGCTGGGCTCTAAAAACAAAAAGGAATAGTAGCAAATACCAGGGGTTTTCCACAGGGGGTCCGAGACCCCTGGGGGTCCTCAGAGTTACAACAGGGGGCCCGCCAAATCTTGATGGGATCTTTTTTAAACTTTTAATTATTTTTTGTATTCTGTTTTTTTTTTATTGTACTTTGATGGTTTATCAGTAGGCCTATTCTCATTATTATTTATAACGGTTTTGTGTTAGACAGCTATGGTTGACAGCTGTTCCTGTGTGTATTGCAACTTCTCACTTTGGGTGCCAGAACAACATGTCCATTTATTGCACTGCACTCACACTGACAATACAACACACACACACCTCTTTGTTATTGTCACCCCCAAACCCCCACCCTATCCTCTTAAAGAGCCCATGGTCAATTATGCCCAAAGAGATTCACTATACAGTCATTTCAGACATGCAGGATCTATTCGTCTTTATCATCGTCATCTTCAATGTCCAACCTAATAGTGTTGACACAGTCTCCACCATAGCATAGAGTGAAAGGCAGGTTATCTGAGCAGCTGCACCGTCCCTTGCAACCTGCGTTGGAGCAGGGAGGGCAAGACACTTGACTGGAACATACGCTCCACTCTCTGATTTCCATCTATTTTCTTCGATTGGTGGAGCTCAGGGCTCATTTGTCATGTATGATTTATCCTGCATTGTGACATATTTGGCATGTCTTTTTGGAGATTCTAATGAAATGTTCTTACCCAGTCAGCACCAGAGAAACTATGTAGGCTAAGGAACCCTTGACTTTTTTTTGTACCTTGGCTTTGACTGTTGCAAATTTCAGAGAAGTAACAGCAGGAGGACATCAGTGTCGGGTGACCAAAAGCATATGTCTAGCAAAGCACCATAAGCAGTAGAGGCAAGGACTTGATGAGGAATCAGGGTATCAGCCTCTTCATGTGTACAACAATACAAACATAAGGGTAACAGCCCTTAATTAATCACAGCTAATGAGACGGCTCACCTAAACAACATCAGCTGGGGAGAAGTAAAGTGTCACTGCAAGAACATCTGCAGGAACACAAAAGGTAAAAATACATCAAGCCAGGACCAAGTGTGGAGAGAAGGGGTCAAAGGTGCAGCGCGCAACTTGGTTGGTGAGTTGGTGAGACGAAGGAGAGCTCCAGGAAGGAATAACCCCACAGTACTGGAGAACTCTATGCACCTATGTCACCTCAAGACCTCAGGAGGGAGCCACCCAATACCTCTCCAGAGGAGCCTCTTGTTGGGAAAAGAGTTTAGCCTTGGCCAGAAGGAGGAGATGGACAGTGATTTGGCCACCACTGCCAACCCTGCCATCAGGAGGGTGTAGCAGTTCAAGGGTCGAAACACCTGATGATGGGTGGTTACCGCCTGAAGACATCACATTTTCCTTGCCAAGGCTACATTCACCAAACGTGAATGGAGGAGAAGCATCGTTAGATGTAATTACAATCATGTGCAGTGCACTTCCTCAAAATGATGTTCCTTGATGAAGGTATCATAATTATGATGCCTACTTTGTCATACTTGACGAAAATAGATGGAATTCAGAGAGTGAAGGGTATGATCCAGTCAGATGTCTTGCCCTCCCTCCAACAAAGGCTTTTTTTATTGATTTGATTGAAGTATTTATTAGATGTTTTGCATAGGAAAATTTACAGTTTCATGACAGCACAGTTCACTGATACAAGGTCAACTAAAAGTAAACTCAGGTAAGGCGTAAGATGTTGAGGTCCTTCGCTTTAACTCAATATAGGCAATACTTGAGCTAATCATATGTGGCTGTAAAGCAGATTGCAAGGGACGGTGCAGCTGCTTAAACAATACAAACAAAGACTGTCAACACTATTAGGGAGGACATGTATTGTAGTGAATCTCTTTGGACATAATTGACCGTGAGGGTTTTGGGGTGACGATAACAAAGAGGTGTGTTGTGTTGTCAGTGTGAGTGCAGTGCAATAAATGGACACGTTAGTCTGCGCAAAGTAAGAAGTTGCAATACCTTAATTATTGCAATCCCTGCAGTAACACCTGTCAACCATAACTGTCCAACACAAACATTTTATAAATAATACTGAGAATACTAATAAACCATCAAACCATACAATACATAAACCCAGGATACATAAAAACATTCAAAGTTTCAAATCCCATCAAGATTTGGCGGGCCCCCTGTAGTAACTCTGAGGACCCCCCTGGGGACCCGGACCCCCTGTGGAAAACCCCTGGTATTTGCTACTACTCCTATTTGTTTTCAGAGCCTAGCTACAACAACTTTTATGCTTCAATTATGATCTAATTTAACATTGTTCTGGAGCAGGAGCAGAGCGATAACTGAGATAGGCTCAGGGGTCTGTCTGGGTGGTCCCAAGTGAGGAAAGACCCCAACCAAAAGTCAGAAGGGTTATTCTGGCTGCTTTAAAAGTGTAATAAATGAACTCAGGATGTTTTAAAACCTACAAAAGAACTCAAATATTATGAAAAAAGGACATTAACTGGCTGGCGTACTGTTCTGGGAGGTCCCAACATAGATAACCCCCAGAAAGGGGGTGGGGGTCCAGAACATTTTACACCCATCATTTACTCATTCAATTCCTTGACCCAGAAAACATAGGATTGGCATGTTTAATTAAGTTTCTAGGTTATCTAGAAGCCAAGATAGCACAAATTATGTATTTCATGTCGGCCATTTTGAACGTCCAAAATAGCGGCTTTGCCAGTGTCTGTGCAAATGGGAACATTGATTTTTGAATTCCCCATTCTCTGAAGATTCCAAAAATGTATAGTTTTACAAATCTCCAAAAAAATCCGACAAACATACATTTCTTAATATAATGAAACTGACTATGTGGTTAATGGGTGGTTTCTAACCTAAATTAGGTCTTTGTACTGTATGCAACGTACAATAACTTAATCTCCCATTAAATATGCTTATATAGATTAATGTGCAATTTCTTGAAAAATTAGGGTTGCGCTGCCAAGACATGTCTTCAGACTGAAGAATACTTGCAGCCATACTGTACTGGACACAGCATGACTCAACTGCTGACAGAGTAGTTCACTACAGTACTTAGTGGTCAAATATACAGCTTTTATAATGGTTTAGCACAATTGTTCCTCCCAAGGGGTGTTTGGAACCAATTGGACCCCTATTAGTCCATTTGGTTCCAGAGTTATGGGGGTCCGTGTCCGTTGTCTAATTAATGCATGCCAACCTGGGGGTCCTTGAAATTAAAAAGATTGAAAACCACTGCTAAAGTATGTGCAATAATAGGCTTATCGTCACTGTCGGGCAAAAACACCACGTTTCAAATGTGTGTGTTTTTTTCCGTAAATTAAAGCCCTACTTCATCATACAAGAGTGTTGCACAAAATCGTTGTGTGCTTTTGGATCTGCTATTTTCACTACTTTAAATCTTTTTTTTGTAATAATAAAAAAGGAACAGTTTTGGACATACAGTGCAAGGTTTCCACCCAACAACAACGTTATATACAGTAGGTCACCGTTTTACCCTATCTTTTACCTGAATAAGATCTCTAGCTAGCAGCTCCGTATCCCCAGCAGGAATGCTGTCGTCCAATAGATCCCATCGTTCCCCAAGGCGGAACTCCATGACATAATGCTGGATAGGTGCTGTGTGGTTGGCAGGCGGGATCCAGGTAAGCAGGACACCCTGCTGCGTGCGATTGGCTGTGAGGCACCGTGGTGGGGTAAGCAGCACCAATGGTTCAGGGGTACTTATAGGAAATACTAGAAAACAAGACAGACAGAAATTGGGGTTAAACAATATTGACACCTGACAGCGAGTCCCTGATTTGATTCCCGGGCTAGGCGGACCATTTCGTCACTTTCGGGCAGAAACCTTGTATTGTATATCGTAAGATTAATGTGTGTGTTTTTTTCGTAAAGTAAAGCCCTGCTTCATCATACAAGACTGTCGCACAAAACTAGAGAAAATAGCAGATCTACAATGTGTGCTTGTAGATCGGCTATTTTCATTCGTTTAAATCGTTTTTAAAATAACAAAAATGGAAGGTTTTGAGACGTACAAGGTTTCCACCCGACAACGACGATTTGCTGCATGTTACTCCCTGAATCTCTCCCTGTTTCCTGTCTCTCTGCACTGCACTCGATACAGGCACCGAAAAAAGAACTTTGAAAAACAAAACAAAAACAGTGTTACTAAAAAACTATGAAGGTCACGACCGCACATCAGCCAAAGAGCATGAACAAGCCGCTACTTCTCAGATGTAGGACAATCCAATGCAAATGACTACGATCTGGAGCACATGGATGGAATAAGGTTTTTAACTGGTGTAAATAAAAGGCTATCCTATTTCAATGCTGTTGTGACTATCCGTTATGACTGAGCTAATCTCTCAAGACAGATTCAGAGCTCTGCATCTGAATTCGTCAGTAGCTCCAGTTAAAATGTGTAGAGTTGGGAATGTTAGTAGCGACCGTAGGTCACAGTCACAGATTAGTATGTGAACGGTCACAGCTTGTCCATATGTATATCTCTGTCACGCCTGACACTGTGGTTCTATGGGTTTGTCGCTCTGACATCATGCACTGACGTCACTGTGATGTCCGGGGAACCACTCTTAACAGAATGGGTTTGCCCACCTGACATCACGCTCTGGCTTAACTGTGATGTCATCCTGAGAGAATCCCTTGTATGCCCATACATGGAGTTCCTTTCACATAATGAACTGAGTGAGCATGTTTGGGCTCTCACAGCATATCTCCATATACAGTACGTGGATCTCCATATATGCGTACCAGGGGTCTCCAAATATGGGTATCTGGTCCGATATACATCACTGGCCAGATAACGAAGAATTGGCACGACCTCGCCCTTTAAGGTGAGGTTGAGTCAACAGCTTTGACTTTGCTTGTCATTGCAAAGGGTTAAACAGTGTGTGTGTGCGTGTCGTGCGCGCGAGCATGCGTGCGTGCGTTCGTGCGTGCGTGTGCGTGCGCATGCGTATATATACGTGTGTAAGAGAAGTGAAAACTTGACCATTGCTGTGCAGTTATATTTGATGTCAGCTGGCTAGTTCTTCCAGCATGAACACTACTAGTACAATAACAGACAGAGCTTTACAAATGTAAATGTGTAATGTAAGTGAAATGCTTGATAATGAGTGTTCAAGTACATAAAAAAAACAACAAGATATTAATTTAAAACAGAAACAGTCCAGGATCTCTCAATCTGCCAGAAAGAATTTCCCCCCGTTAAGCCTTTAGCTAACTTACACAGAATTTCTAACTTGTGCACTATAATTATAAAAATGTTTGCACTGCAAAGAAAAGAGAGTAAAATATGTCAGTAATAGAATGGCAAGAGGCATCCTTTGGTAAGCTGCTAACAATACTGTAATTTTCAAAGATGTCATGTTCCCTAGCTTATTACTTCCACGCCTGTGGGAGGAAAAGTATTGTTTTCTAATATCAAGCTACAGTAGTCATTTTCTAAAATAACCACCTCGCTGGCCTCTGTGGCTGCATGTCTGCCAAAGCGATTTATTGTTGGATCAGCATTTTCTATGAGAGTGCCGCCGCCGAGTCTACCCACCTAATGTGTTCACAGTGACAACCTCGCTGAAGGCGCCCGTGCCAAGCTTGTTTTGGGCCAGTACACTGAACTGGTATGCCGTCTCTGGCTCCAGGCCGGGCACCACCAGCCAGCCCTGGCCTCCAGGCACAGGTACGGAGAGCCAGTCATGTGGACCTAACCGCTCCCTCTTCAGCCTGCAGTGGAGCCGTACCAAGAGATGGCACAAGACGGGGGAGGAGAGAGAGAGATGGCAAAAGAAAAAGGGACGGCAGAGGGGAGGGAGATGATGCACATACTGTAGATAACAAGTTGGCCTCGACCTTGGGGTGAATGTTGTTCTTCACTTACAGTGGTTCTCAAACTTTTCCTCAAGGACCCCACTTTGAGAACCACGAGGACTTAAAAAGTCTATTTCAGGACAGGGACTTTTAACAACATTTCATGTGTTTTCTCCAATACATTTACATTTTACATAATGTACATATTCAAAGTCACTTATCTTAATATTTAACTATCGTGATGCATCCTTCTATGGTTCCTACAACATTATCTGTCCCAGACGTCATGTAAACATACAGTATCAGTAACATTACATAACACACAACTTTAACAGTTTATTACAGACACATTTGATGGTAGTAAGCCCATGCTGCGCTCCGCCGTGCAATTTGCTGAGGATTGGCCATGCCGTATTTGTCCAACAGATCTCTAAAGCAAGCATAAACCTGTATGCACACATATTTTCTAATTAAATAAAAATGTTATTCAACTATCTGATTGCACAATAATACAGATCTGTTATCCGGTGATGACATTCAATAACTGGATGTATGTCCTTTAAAGTTTGATTGAGTGCCGTGAGAATGCTTCATCATGTACTGTAAAAGGCCTACTAGCCGACCAGCCAACCTTGGCCAATAATTTTCTTTTGTATACCAGGTGCGTGATGCAAGTCAATGATGTCAACCAGTTTTATGCACACGTGACTGAATCATCATTCTTAACTCGCCATAAAAGAAGCATGTTAGTTCAGGCAGAGCACAGAAGGCAAGCGCACATCATCTGCTAAGACTACGGGTGTTTCATTCACGCCTTTACAGCTGATAAGCAATGGCGACTCAACAATCAATCACATTCAAATAGGGCGGTCTCAACAAAGTGACAGCTCTCACTTCTACTCTGCTGTTTTCTTCATGCCAGTCGAGTTATCATCGGCATATCGCCTCTGCAAACTCCCTCCACCTCCTCAGCCTCCTCCTGCTGTAACCTCTGCACTGTGTGGCTTATGCTTCAGTTGTATTATACAGGAGTACAGTATATTATATGTTCATCATGCGCTCTCTGCTGAATCACTCGCATGCTGATCAGATTCATTGGGGAGCACTCGCCAAGAGCAGAGCCTTTCCACCAAATACTGTACAACCATTTGTTGCAATAAATGGTTTTAACGTCTTTGACACAAGTGTCTCTGACTGAATTTATTTTCCTACAGATTATGTTACATGCTATACTCACGTGGTAATACATAGCCAGACTACAGTAGATAATCAGTGATGGTTGGGGCAGTGCATCCGACTGCACAGATAGGGGGGAATCCACCGGCAACGAAAAAGCAATTACTTGCCCATAATGCCCAATAATGACCATATGCCTATTGAAAGCTCAAATGACCATGTGCCTATATTGAACACTCAAATGACTGTGTGCCTATTGATCACTCAACAGGCCAGGCTGTCCTGGTGTCACTTAAGAATCACAGAGCCAACTCTGCATACAAAACGTGCACAGGTCACAGGTGTTGTCTGTACTGTTTAGTGGCTATGTGAAACTGTCTTTCCTGCTTGATGTCTGAATCAGATCATCTGTAATCTTAGTACACACAGAGACAGACACAGCGCGCGCGCTCACACACACACACACACACACACACACACACACACACACACACACACACACACACACACACACACACACACACACACACACACACACACACACACACACACACACACACACATTATATCATATGCACACTTAGTTAGCAGCAATGCCATGGACCTTGGCATTTTCCAATTAATAAGACATACTGATTAGATGTGACATAACATAACACACTGAGGCTGATGCTGTGCAACAGGTGATGATGCATACTCAAAACTATATGCACCAAATCATGCTCCATATTAATTTGGGGTTGATAATAATATAATACATGTATTGTATCCCATTTGGATTACTCATTAAAGCATTGATATGCATTTCGTATAAATAAACCATCCTTGTTGTTCTGTGATACTAACGCTGGGCTTAGCAGTAGATGTACTGTATATTGAGTTGCTCCACACACATCAATTAGCCAAGAAGCAAAGGCCTTTCCTCTGTAGACCTGGATATAACCACCTAAGCCCCAATTTAAAAAATGTTATAATAGCATATATTTTACCCCAAAGAATCTGGGGGAAAATATAAACGTAAAAGTAAAAATAATTACCGGTATTTAAAAAATGTAACCTATAATGAGCATTATATCCCCAAAATGGGGATGCCAGGTTGGAAAGTGATTAAGCCTTCTTCATGTAGTTTATGGAGTGGATTGTAATATACAATAGTAGGCTACTGTATCATGTGTTCTATATATAACATTGGCCTTCACTGTAATATTCCACCAGATATAAATATACAGTATATAATATTTTTAAAACATGACCAATATGCCAATAATCTGGTGTATGCAGGCTTAAAATGAAAACTGTTAATTATTATGCATTTTCCAGGGAAGTTCAAGGATGACTGTGTGCATTTCTATCTTTTTCTTTTTTTTTATGGACACCAAACTGAAATTTCACTAAAACAAGTGAATCATCACTTGGATTTAAACACTCAAACGTCACAAGCCAGGTGTTCCCCAGCCAAGCAGCAGCAACACATAGGGCAGCAGCAGTAGCAGCTAGGGCACAGAGCTCTGGGTCATGTTCAGAATGGTCGGACTGATACGCACGAAAACTCACATGGAAAGATCTGATCACAACCATTCTAAACACAATCAAGAGGAAAAAAAGTTTTGTTGTCATTGTTGTTGTCGTTGTAAATAACAGAAAGTAATACGAGAAAAGAAGCAGGAAGCAAAGCATGCTGGGATGACTCACACATGTCCGTACCAGACTGAGAATGTCTGCTGGAAACCTCCATCGTAGCCTGCCTCCCAGGTCACATTGGCCCAGGAGGAGGACGGCGCCACATGGACATTGGTTGGGGCGTGGGGGCTTGTGCCTGATGAGGGGGGGGGGGACCAATGAGAAAGGTATTTTTAAAGGAACGCTCACTCAAGTCAGTGCTTCTCAAACCCCCCCAGTTTGGCGTGCATGATCAGGCCACGGGCCCCCATAACTCTGAGAGTGTACAAATGGACCCGTAAGGGTACCATTTTGTACAACAGTACAGATCTGCAAAGGTACGTATATTTCGTCACTGTCGTGCAGAAACCTCGTATCTCCAAGTTTCAGTTTTTTGTAAAGTAAAGCCCTGCTTCATCATACAAGACTGTCGCACAAAACAAGTGAAAATAGCAGATCTACAAGTACACACCGCCTCGCAGTGCGAGGCACTGTGTGCTTGTAGATCGGCTATTTTCACAAGTTCTAAATAATTAAAAAAATTATAAACGCAAAACGAATTGACGATTTTGGACTTCCACCCGACAACAACGGTTTCGTTCCTAACTATCAACAATTTAACCGGAAGCCTGCCTTTTACTTGTAGCAGTCAGTATTTATGTATTGTTTACTTAAGTAAAAAAAAAAAGTACTTCTTCCACCACCGTATATAATAGCAAGCTTGCCAACATCTTTCATCTCTGCCTGGCTATCCACTGCCTCCTGCTATTCCAAGGGCAAGCTCAAACACGCTGTCTGAGTTCAGAGCGGATGATTGGCTGTCAGCTGCCCTCTATGAAAGAGTTACAGGATGCCAGGGTGAAGAAGAGGACAGGGAGGAATGCCACCAGCCACACACACCCAGCCCAGGCAACCATCTGTTCAGAAACATTTCCCCTAGGAGACAGAGCTGCTTCAATAAGACTGAGGCCACCTGCCGCGGGAACAGCTTCTTGCCAAGACCTACCAGACCTGAGCTCCACACCCCACTGCCCTACAGTCGCATAATCACGGGACTTGTTGTTATCTCCCCCTACAGAACTGTAATAACAACTGCCAATAAAGTTTTAACCTAATGCTTCATGGCTTCCTGTTGCACAAAAAAAGAAATACTATCTTTTACCTTGCTTCATATTGAACCAAAATGACCACCTTTTTAGTAGAGTCACAAACTGATGTTCTGTGACCATCCTCTGGGAAGGATGTTTTGATGATTGATTTGACCTCTATGGACCCTTTATAAAAGATTCAGCCCCATGTCCCTCGCAAAAGTCCTGGCATTTTTTGCTAGAGGGCCAAATAAAAAAAAACTCATACTCAACAAAACCAGATCCAGATGACCTAGAATAATGTATGAAGACACTTTTTCATACAAGTCAACCATGAGGATTCCAAATCTGACACTATTTTAACCATAATACCTTGTTTAAAAGCATATATTATGTAACAACTCAAAGCAAACACTTGGTCATTTTCTGTTCTGTGTTATTCAGAGTACTTATTTTTTACAAATTATTCATGTACATCTGACCACTACTGAAGCAGTAAATATTCCAATAAAGTGCTCTTTGTGTTAGAGGTCAAATCAATCATCAAAACATCCTTCCCAGAGGATGGTCACAGAATCTCAATTTGTGACTCTACAATTTACCTACAGTACCTTTTGACTCTATTCAGGAATGTCCTGAAACACACAGTAGGCTACCTTTCTGACCAATCAGTGCACTACAGTAGCAATCATAACTCTACACAGACACGCAAGATCTAGAGCTGATTAGCGTAGACCTTCCAGACCCAGGCAGTAAGTTACAGAGCCATTACAGGTTGAAACTCCTCAGCAAAGCATATTCTTAAAACACTTAATTCAACTAATCATTAGCCTGGCATTAGCCAGACTGATAACGTGGATTCACTCACACGTTCTTCCACAGTATCAGTCTGGACTTCAGCCCATAGGGAACGAGTATGAGAAATCAGAAAATTACCGGGCCAATCAGTGACTGCGTTACACTGTTCAGTTGGTCACTGATTGGCCCAGTCAGTCCAGACTGATACCGTGGAGGAACATGTCTGGCTAATGCCAGGCTAACTAATCATATGACTGGTCATAAATGTTTCATCTTACAGTATGATCTAAATGATCTTAAGTTTATTTAGTATAGTATTTTTGTTTTTATTGATTGCTGTAATAAAATTATTGTTTTAATGACTGTTAATTTCATGTCTAGGTTGTCATGTCTCATTCTATGTACTTTAATATAATGTCTTACTGTACAGTACATAGTGTACAAGAAGTGGTTATTACCTTTGTAGATTATGCGTTGGACCCCAAGAAGACTAGCTAACGGAATGGTATTATCTAATAAATACATAAATAAATTAAATACTATAAAAATGTACTTTACTTCCTACTCAATAGCATTGAGTATATCTGCACAGGCATTTGAACTTTTATGCAAGGAATTCTTCAAGTCTCAATAATGCCAAATTTAGTTCATGCATAACTCTTCAACTGCACTTGGGGTATGAAGTGATTCAGATAACATCATTTAAAATCAGGTAAAAAATCCTCAGTGTCGTGTTTTGGGGCAGGCAGATCGGTGCGAGGCGTGCAGTGAATGGGTGAATTCACAACACCGGAGAAGTGCATGTGTTTGGTAATCTGAGGAATAGCCGTGCACCGGTTTGGCACGACTCGAGAGGAAGTGCAGGGTGGCATTTGCAAATCTACAACGCACTTCAAGTTTGGGGTCAATGATGACCAGGATTAGCGCCATTTGCTGCCCGCCTGCTTGTCTGTTTTACTTCTCAGGTATTTTTCATGTACAGGTCACAAGGACAGGTGTGCATGGAAACAAAAACAAAAAAAGCTGGTGGACAGCTGCTCAGGCTCCTAAAGCAGACCCCGAGCAGATGTTCGCCTAGTTCTGTGCAGCAGTCATTTAGTGGACACCCAACCACATCGTTTATTTACCCATTGATGAATTGGGTTTATGAACCGGAGTTAACTGAGAAACACTTCTCACAGGAAGTATTAATTACATGTGTTATTTCCTCCCAAGATAAATTTACATCATCTGCTCTCAGTCTATTTGAGGTGCTGTAGACTTTGCTGTAGATGTACGACTATGCTCCTCCCAGACAAGGACTCAGTTTGCTAATAGGAGAAATTAAGCTTCTGAGGCTTTTCTTCCACAACACTGTGAACATTACCAGTGCTACAGTAAGTTGGGCAGCGCACTGCTCTTAAAGAATAATGATAAAGCGATCATTTGATTGGTCATGATTGAATCCACCTGCAACACACCTACTGATGTATTCAGCCTAATCCAACCCACCTCGACACTTTTCTGCGGGTTCTCCGCCGCTCTCCGCCCCGATAAATACCAAACATCTGTCACCACGCCCCACCCGCAATGCCGCTGACTGCACTTGACTCTGGTTCGCCTGTTTCCACAAAATAGGGCCATCAGTTTTAATCTAACACTGAGGATTTACTATGCATTTTATGCATGTGTAATATCTATGTACATGCCACTGGATGTACAGCTCTAATACCTACAGTATGACCGGGAGGTGATACATACAAACAGGAGGTTGTGTGGATCCCAGGAAGATTGGCTGATGTTATACATCAGCTAATGGGGATCCTAATGAACTCAATAACTATAACTTGGAGGTGGTACCTATGACTAGGAGGTGGCACCTTCATATCCAAAGATGTGGTACAGATGACTAGGAGGTGATACCTACAGTATGACTAGGGGGTGATACCTACAGTATGACTATGAGGTGATACCTACAGAATGACTAGGAGGTGGTACCTAAAGTATGACTAGGTGGTACCTAAAGTATGACTAGGAGGTGATACCTACAGTATGACTAGAGGTGATACCTACAGTATGACTAGGAGGTGATACCTACAGTAAGACTAGAGGTGATACCTACAGTATGACTAGGAGGTGATACCTACAGTATGACTAGAGGTGATACCTACAGTATGACTAGGAGGTGATACCTACAGTATGACTAGGAGGTGATACCTACAGTATGACTAGGAGGTGATACCTACAGATGACTAGGAGGTGATACCTACAGTATGACTAGGAGGTGATACCTACAGTATGACAGGAGGTGATACCTACAGTATGACTAGGAGGTGATACCTACAGTATGACTAGGAGGTGGTACCTACAATATGACTAGGAGTAGGAGGTGGTACCTACAGTATGACTAGGAGGTGATACCTACAGTATGACTAGGAGGTGATACCTACAGTATGACTAGGAGGTGATACCTACAGTATGACTAGAGGTGATACCTACAGTATGACTAGAGGTGATACCTACAGTATGACTAGGAGGTGATACCTACAGTATGACTAGGAGGTGATACCTACAGTATGACTAGGAGGTGGTACCTACAGTATGACTAGGAGGTGGTACCTACAGTATGACTAGGAGGTGGTACCTATGACTAGGAGGTGATACCTACAGTATGACTAGGAGGTGGTACCTAAAGTATGACTAGGAGGTGGTACCTACAGTATGACTAGGAGGTGGTACCTATGACTAGGAGGTGATACCTACAGTATGACTAGGAGGTGGTACCTAAAGTATGACTAGGAGGTGGGACCTACAGTATGACTAGGAGGTGATACCTACAGTATGACTAGGAGGTGGTACCTACAGTATGACTAGGAGGTGATACCTACAGTATGACTAGGAGGTGGTACCTATGACTAGGAGGTGCGTGCTGGCAGTGATGCTCGTGGCAACGTTGGTGGCGACACACTCCCACTCCCCATGATCCTCCTTGGTCAGCGACTTAAACTGTAAGCTGCCTCGTGGCAGGACATTGTGCTTGCTTTTGCTGGGTTTCCCTACCTTCAGTGCAGGCAGAGAGAGAAGGAGGGGGGAGGGAGAGAGAGAGAGAGTACATTACAGTACCTGTTCACACATGTAAAATACAGAAATTGCAGAGACAAACAGCACAGCAAAAAAAAAAAAACGGTCAGAAATGACAGGTTCTGATTATTAATCTACACATAGGTCTGGCCCCACATGTTTGTAAAAGAATACCATTTTGCTTAAATGTCTATCACACTAACCAGTGTTGGATGTAACAGCGTTATAACTAATGGCGTTACGTAGCGCCGTTAGGTTTGGTGGTAATGGAGTAACTTAACGAGTTACTTTTGCAATATAGCAGGATCGTTACCAGATACATTTCCGAAAAAATTACGGCGTTAATTAGGTATTTAAGACCTATAATTCCCTGCTCTTTCTGTTGCCACAAAGGAAAAATTATCCATCTGACACATTTGCGCTGTTTCCTGAATCCTGAATGAATGAGCTCGATCTCTGTCAGAGGAGCCTGGCTGAGTGAGGAGGCATGCATGCATGGCCTGCATTTCTTTTACGGAAAACGGTGACCGACCAGAAATGTGTTGCAGAGTGTGGTGGTTTGCGTCGTCATTCTACAGTTTACGGCAAGTTACAAAATTTGGTGTAACACATTTGGTGTACCCGCGGTCATCTATTAGGGACATAAGGAGAACTTATTTGTGCGTGTCTTGTTTACATTCATTTACAGTCACTCACGACATGGCAGGGCTTGAGAGAAGCCCTTTAGTAAGGCTGTGGAAGGATCCACACTATTTTTGGATTTACTGGTGAAAGGATAGATCAACGTCCTTATATTATCCACGTTGAAGCTGCAGGCAGCCACGCACACAGCTGACAGCCACAACAATCCGGTAGGCTGCACTCTTTTTTATGTTTACCAAACTTCCTCGCAGGTGTGTTTTAATGGTCGGTAACGGAAAAAGTAACCTAACGAGTTACTTTTCTCAGTGGGTAACGCAGTAACAGATTCGTTTTTCAATTCAGTAACAAATGTAACCTAACAAGTTACTATAAAAAGTAACGATACCCAACACTGACACTAACACACATAAACTCAAAAGAAAAACACTCAAGGTTCCACTGAGTGACAATATGGTGACAGAGAGAGACCAATACGGTATGTACCTCATGTCACATCTCTTGTAAAGGCATGATTAGAATGTCATTAAAACACAAATATAAAAATGTAATTGAAATAAGAATTACTCTTCTAACCTCAAGAGAAGAAGTCCCAGATTCAATAAGCTGTGCACAGTAAACATCATCAACGGGTCCATTTGGTTACATTAACTCTCTTTGAGTTAGATGAACAGTGATTTTAATACATTTTTAACTTGTCAAGAAGCTTCCCACCCACTGACAGTGTTCTAGTGCACAGCAGGTAGGGCGGGGCGATATGAAATCAATTCATTGGTTTCATTTGTGGTCCTTCACCGCCATGTTGAGGACCAACACAGGTGTTCTGAATTTGGCGTAGAACATTAGTTCTATAACAATCTGATAAATTTAAGCACCTGTGTTGGTCCTCAACATGGCCGTGTAGGACTATAAATGAAACCCATGAATATCACAATTATTTACGATTACAATTAATGAACAATTTGGTTTACTCATATCGAAACTAGATCTACAAGCTGTCTGACCCTTACAAGTCTGTAACTTTGACAGTTTATACTGCCAAAGTTAAAGGTAGGGCAAAGTCCTGTCCATACTCTCTCCGAAACTGAACTTTTTGTCGGAAAGGTCTGGTTCAATTACAAAATGACGTCACTCGCAACTTTTGAAAAGCATTATCCCGAATTAGAGTTCTGAAAGCTGCACGTCAGAAAGTCAGAACTCTCAGACGAAAAGTTCGGTTTCGGAGAGAGTATGGACAGGCCTTTAAGTAATTTCATTTAAGTTTCAGTTTCAGTTTTCATGCAGGTGACAGGTCTTCCTCCAATCATGATCAAGTGGGAGCAGGCCTTGGTGCACATAAGGCCTGCCCCCACTCGATCATGATTGGAGGAAGGCCCCACTATATATTGATTGGAGGAAAACCTGTCTCCTCCATGAAACTGCTTGTTTCTCCTCACAGGGGATAAGGCTGAAGTCCAAATATGGACCAAACACTCTTTAGTAACTAGTACTATAAGAGCATAGACCCATTTTGTTATTATTTGAATTAAATGAAATCACTTACCCTACCTCTAAGGTGAGACCTTCAAATTTCAAAGTTTGAGAACCACTGTAATACAGGGCTAAGTGGTTAATCAGACTAATCACATTAAAATACCAATTCAAATTGTTTTGTGTTGATTCATTGATATAAGAAAAAAACACTTCTTTGCTTCTTGATTATTCAGTTACAGGTTTTGAACAAACCTAACAGCAGGGGTCTGTTACCTTCCTCCATGTGATGTTGGGGAAGGGGTCTCCCTCCGCCTCACAGGGGATGACCAGTTCTCTCCCAGACTCCTGCCTGTACTCTCCTCCAGGAACCACAGAGAATTTCGGAGGGTCCTGTCCATGGCGAGACGGCCCAAATGGGCCGCTACAATTAGATGACCCCCTTGCTTTGAAGCAGTCATCCATGCAAGAAGCATGCTAGTGAGCTAACAGCCCTACACTATAAAATATACATAGCGTTCCTTTGGCTTTGAGAATGTACAAATATAATCAAATATGGGTCCATTCATTACATTTGTACACTCTCAGAGTTCAATTCACATTTACTGTGTACAGTAAAATGTTGAATGAACACAGATTTACTTCATTCTGCAAAGATTAATAGCATTATTGAATGCTTTAACCAGTGAAAAATAGCAGATATACAAGCTCACAGCACGGCACTCGGTGCCGTGCTGTGAGCTTGTATATCTGCTATTTTTGAAAAAGTCTTGAAAATGTGTGCAAATCTTTGAATATATGTATTTTCAAAGCGAATGTTTGTAACTCAAATTTTGCTTCTGGGGGGTCCCTGGAACTAGATATTTTGAGATGGGGGTGCGTGGCCAAATACATATCATTTTGGGGGTCCTTCACATGAAAACATTTGAGCACCACTGACAAAGTAGTCTCTCAAGAACAGACTAACTGAGCTCCAGTTAAGTGAAAAACACCTTTTCTTTGACGATGGTTGGCCATATTGCTGACACAGAAACATAGGTTTTTCAAAAAATCTTAGAAGGATTCAAAAGACACTTATAGAATCGGGTCAAAATTCTTGTATATCTGCTATTTTTCACTGGTTAAAGCATTCAATAATTCTAGGCCTAAATGGATTAAAAATAAAATAACAGTGTTGTTTTTTGCCTACTAGCATTGCGTACCTTCAGCACCAGGGGGGCGGGAGTGGACCATCCCATTGAACCCAAGGCATTGTAAGGCATGCAGGTATAGGTGCCGAGAGAGTCCTCTGTCACCTCTGCCACTCTTATGCTCCCATCGTCCATTTGGCTCCATCCAGGGAACTGGGTTGAGGGGCAATGATGGTGGGGAAAGTTCATTTAAACCCTATACTTGGTAAACTTGACCGTGGCTCTGTACTGGGCCCGCTCTTTGCCAGATACACAGTAGCGCATTAACGAAAAAGTCGACAAGTCGACTGAGTCGAATTCATTACACAAGTCGACTCCCACCAGAGAAAGTCGAAAGTCGAAGTTGAAAAAAAAAATCCTTTGTATTTTTTTATATCATTTTTGCTCCATGCGTGCTCTGTACAGCATTCAAACAGTAGGATTGCTTATTGTCAAGGACGGAATGATCCAATATTACAGTGCTACATTTGGTATAACATTGTTCTATTGTGAAAATAGCAGATCTACATGCTCACAACACCTCGCGGTGAGCATGTAGATCGGCTATTTTCACTATCGGCTATATATTTGACAATTTGGACAATGTTTAATTTGTCATTTTAGAGGTATAAAAAACTTGCAAATCGACTTGCAAAAATCACAAGTCGTTAATACCCTAATACACAGACCATATTATCTCAACAGCTACACCATCGACGGGGTATAGACATAGGACCTGATCATCACCAACTTACCTTGTCTATCCGGAGAGGGAGGCCATCTTTCTTCCATTTCACAAGCGTTACAGGGGGGTTGGCGTCTACGGGGCAGCGGATGAAGCCAGGTAGACCAATGGCCACGTAGATGACAGCTGGCATGTTCACCACACGGGCAGGGTCTAAGCAAATAGCAGAAAGAAAAAAATGCTTTCTGGATTAGAACACACCTGAACATCTTGCAAGCGTTCACGGCCCACCCACCTGACCACTTGTGGTCAGATGGGTTTATTTTAATGATTAATCAATCGCAGTATATTTTACGTTTGTACTATGTTTTAAAAGGTTTAAAGTAATATTGCAGACTTTGTCTACTTGGTAGATTGGAATGTGAGTTTGTGGATTAGATTATGAATTATTTTACTAGATTATCATATTTGTTTATTATAGATTATATTAATTCGCTGCCTGTATTAACAGTTGCACCCCGAAACACTGCTTACTTTAACATAGATATTGAAGGGGACAGCCAGAATAGCATGGTCTCTAAATGAGGTCAACTAGCAGAGCATCAAAGTACCGGGGGTGATGAAAGGGGGAAGAAATGATGTTCGGGGCGGGCTAGAGAGAGAGAGAGAGAGAGAGAGAGAGAGAGAGAGAGAGAGAGAGAGAGAGAGAGAGAGAGAGAGAGAGAGAGAGAGAGAGAGAGAGAAAAAGCGTGGGAAAAAGAACAGGTAAGGGAGAAGGCAGCAGATGATATAAGGCTGAAGAGCGGTGGGTGTGGTGTGGTGGTGGGGGGGGGGGGTACATAGAAAGAAGGCTGGTGAAAGAAAGGCAGGGAATGTCATCATCAGGAAGATTTAAAAAAAGAATGGACTGGAAAGAAAGCACAAATCTGCTCACAACGATAAGAACCTGAGTATGTACAGGAATTGAAAGTTCCGATGAGTAGAGAATGTGGCTGTGATTGAGGTGACTGAATGAATGAAAACATGCTGAACCAACTTTACACTGCACGCACACACGTGCACGATGCACACACACACACACACACACACACACACACACACATGACATGCACGCACACACGCACACGCACGCAGGAAGGCACAGCTTTGAGCCTGCTGCTGATGTCCTGAAGTCTTAATCGACGATCCAACAGTTCTCTGCCATGCAGAAACCCAGAGGAACGACACGGCACAGCACACAGACAGGAACATCAGCCAAGTGTCTAAATATAGCTCACAGAGAGCGCTATCTCTCACACCATTCTGGTTCCCACTGCAATATGCTGGAGGGAAGTTCTTCACTGGCATGCACTTCAGGGAGACAAGGGGAGGGAGAGAGAGAGAGAGAGAGAGAGAGAGAGAGAGAGAGAGAGAGACAGAGAGAGAGAGAGAAAGAGCGCGCGAGAGAGAGAGAGAGAAAGAAAGAAAGAAAGAAAGAAAGAAAGAAAGAAAGAAAGAAAGAAAGAAAGAAAGAAAGAAAAAAACCTAGAGGGACAAGGCAAGAAAAGATACAATGAGAGAGAATGAGAACGATTAATGGAGAAAAAGAAATGAGGAAAAAGTGAGAGAGAATTGGAGTGAAAGACAGAGGGGCTGATGGAAGGAGAGAGAGAGACATGGAGAGAGAGAGAGAGAGCCCTCTGCAGTCTGCAAAAGAGAAGTGTCACGCTTCCATAGCGATGATGTAATCCCTCTTCTTCCACATCACCCTCCCTCACTCTCTCACGACTGGTGGTACCCACCTCTGCTCGTCACACGACACACACGCACGCACGCATGCATGCACGCACACACACACACACACACATGCGCCTATAATCTGATGCAGAGCGGAGGGTGGAGAGCAAGGGAATGCAAAATGTCTGTTGCCTTGACTACTGCCAGCAGACGGTCTCGTCACACCAGTCATCAGTGCTAATTCTCAAAGCTGTCTTTGAAAAGTTTAATAATAATAAGTGTAATAAGGGTAATAATCATAATAATAATAGAAATAAATAATGCTGCAGAAGAACTAAAAGGCAGGTGGAATGATTGATTACTAGGTTTCCATTTGGAGTTAATGGGGCAATTCATGAGCGATTAGAATGAGGAGGCAACGAAAATGAGGACTAGAATAAGCGTATGTGAAAAAAATAGTTTTTATTTTCTTTCGTGTGTACGTTCTGTCTATTAGCACAGAAGTAAAGAATTGGAGATAGTGTGAGACAGGGAAAGAGAGAGAGACAGAGATAGACATGGAGAAAGCCTTTGTATGTACCAACCTGTGCATCCCGTGTTTGCCCATGTGCATACATATTTGAGAAAGCAAATGGATGTATCCGGGTTTGGAATGGATGGGATTAGGGCACCGACTAATGTAGTTGCTTGGCTGAAAGAACAGAACTGGCCTGGAGACTCTGGAGGAAAGCTCAAATCAATCCCACGGTGCCGGGCATACACTGAAATGATTTTAATTCCTCATAAGAGATGCCTTCTGGTAATGTTCTGAGGTACAGTAATGTCCAAGACCGGACTAGAAAGAGGGGCCACTGATGGCATACAAAAGACGATGTTAGTGAAGATCGAGTGCACAGTAAAATCCTGGCTGTTAATTTGACTCTGAGGCATGTACACAAATGGATAAAACAGCCCAATTTTGGTTAGAGTTAGGTCAATCTAACGAATAGAACCCAGTACAATGGAACTAGTTTGAGAGGCATGGTAATAAAGGCAGTGAAGATAGCACTACAGTACTGTACATCAATCATTGATGCTATAGGGGTTTAAGATACGAGAGCGTGAGCTACAACACCTCCTCTAACAGCACTGCTGAAAGGAAAGAGTCTAACAAGCACACTTGACGTTTAGACAAGGATATTGCACGGCAAGTGATGGTGGAAGCATATGTTTGGAACAAACAATCTCCTATGCCACAAAACAAAACGTCCAGGTAAACTATGACAGTAAGGCACAGATATCACAGCGAAGTTCAAGTCAAGTCAAGCTGTAACTAAATACATAATGGACGAGATTGGAAAGTTTCCAAATGATTATTTAGTCAGGATCTGTGGAGTATGAAAGCAAGCAGGGTTTGGTCCAAAGAAAAAGTATATGATGCTGTTTGCCACCCCGAAAACCTCATCCAGTGACTAGGTGAAGACTCACTGAGTTCGGAGACAACAAAGAACCCAGGGGAAAAGGCCTTTCAGTTCCAAATGAGACCATAAGCACTGACCGGCAGTGGTGGAAAAAGTACTCAAATGTTTTACTCAGGCAAAAGTAAGATGTTTGAAAATAGCCAAGGTATAAAATATAATAGGGCTAATTTATATCTGCAAAGTAACCAGTAACTAAAGTTTTCAAATAAATGTAGTGGAGTAAAAGTACAATATTCGGATCCGAGATGTAGTGGAGTAGAAGAAGTAAAAATATTCACGTACAAAGTACACCGGTGTGATGTCATCTCGGTGTACTTTACAATACAAACCTCCAAATCAATCCTCCAGTTCTAGGCAACACAGAAGGGGGGGGGGGACTTTTTATTTTTATTTCCACACAACTCCTCTAAGGTATATTAATGACATAGTTCAATATTGAAAATGGGTGGTTTCCCCTTTAAGTACAGTACTTACATTGTACTTAAGTACAGCCCCCTTTAAGTACAGTACTTAAGTAAATGTACTTGGTTACTTTACACACCACAGCTGACCAAACATCTGACCTGGTATTGTGGTATATCGCTCACTGTGTGAACTTTGCACAGACACAGAAGGTGTACGGAAGGAAGAACCTTAGATAAACTGAACAAGCTGCTGTGGCTTAACAACAGAAAGTCTGTAAAGACTGTTTGGTTTTGCAGAAAAATGATTTGCTGCTGAGGAAAAAGAGTTTCTAATAAGAAATATTGTAAGATCACATATCTTTAAAAGGTTCTGCCATGAGGATACCTGTATTGGAAAATGCATCTGTTATAAACATTTCAATGCAGTTCTTCCAGCATCAAATGTACTGTTTGCTAACAACGTGATTTCTGAACTGTGGAACTTGAACTTCAAGACAAAGGTTTAAAGATGAAATTGTCCCAGTTTAATTTGCTGCTGCTGGTGCAACGTGGTTTGTGTGACCTGCTAAAAGGGATATTAACCCATTAACCCATTAACCCAAGACCTGGAATTGACTATTTAGCTATAGAAAAATAGCAGATATACAAGGCACTGAGTGTCGTGCTGCAAGTTTGTAGAACTGATATTGAAAAGAAAATCATCATCATCAACATGTGTAATCTTTGAATATATATTTTTTAAAGTGACTCAAATATTTGCTTCTGGGGGTCCCTGATACATAATATTTTGAGACGGGGTTTGGCGGGCAAATATCCATAATTCTAGGGGTCCTTGACATGAAAAAATGTGAGAACCATTGACGTAGAAACATGCGTTTTTCAAAAACCTTAGAAGGATTTAGAAGACATATAGAATCGGGTAAAAAATATTCAAAGACTTGCACAAATGTTCACGATCTTTCAAAAATAGCAGATCTAAACAGAATAATGGTTAAAGTAATAATGCGTTCCCATTCTTAATGGGTTGAAGTAGTAACACACTCAGCTGTCCAATTAACTAATTGTTGCTGAGCGTAATGACGTAATTGTAGTGTAAATGTAGTGTATACAGTATGTAGTCAGTGGAGAGAGTAGTTAAAGAGATGTATGAATTGGTAATTTGACCATTTACATGCATGATTCTCCATCCTTTCAGACTTTAGTTTGGGCATTAGGGACATTTGGTTATTTCAGCAGGGTTGTGCATCTGTACTTCTCACGCTTCCTTAATCACTTAAACCCATACTCAGCCCCTGCCTTTTCCCCAAATCTCTGAGCTGAAAAAACTCTGCATCTCTATGCTGAGAGACTCGGCATCATGTTGCAGTGTGCGCTTGTAGATCAGTTATTTTTACCAAATGTTCGCCTATTATTATGACATGCCCATGATAGGGATGCTAGGGTTCATGTGGTTAACACGAATGAAACAAGGCACGTACAGTAGTAGTACAGTATGTTGCCTTGACTGAAGAAATAATATATCGCCTGCGGGAAGCAAACTGTCTTTCAGAGACTTGTTTTTAGTCGTGAGATTTCCATTTCACCACTATTTCCATTTTTCAATATTTTATACTTCTGCTTCACGACATTTCAGAAGCAAATATTGTACTTTTTACTCGTCCACTACAATTACTTGACAGCTTTAGTTATTACTAGTTTGTTTATACTTCATACTTCAGCGACACTTACACTTACATATACTTTTACTCAAGAACAAGCCTTGTACTTGTAAGAAAGCATTTGTAATAATATAAATAAATAAATAAATACCCCAAAAGTTTTTTTTTTTTTTTTCATGAATTAAAATCAAAATTCAATGATTTTTCAGTAATATCACGAAGAAATAAAATAAAAAATCTAAGAAACTCCATAAATTAGAAAACGAATTTGTGTGCTTGTAAACCACTGCAGTAGAACAACAACTTATTCCACCACTGCTTGTTTGTGAAAGGTGGTGGGCACATATACTCACGTTGCACTGTCAGGTAGGCAGAGGCGGACGGCGGCTGGCCCAGGCTGTTGCTGGGGCTGCAAGTGTATTTCCCAGCATCCTCAGGCTTAGCTTGGGCCACAATAAGGGAACCGTCGATAAGAATACTGACTCTGCGCTTTAAGTCACTGCGGAGAGAGAAGAGAGGAATAGTTCTTGTCAAATTCCAGATAAGCTACATTGGAGGGAATCACAACTTTTTTTCAGGTGTTATTCTCTTGCATTAAAGGTCACATACTGGGTGAAGTTCGTCAGGGTTTCGGAGATTTTAACATAGTGCACTTGTGTTTGAAATGAAAACATTATCGTCAAATAAAAGGTAACGCCCACTCTGTTTTGTTCCTTTTCATCTGATAGCTATCAGTGTCTGTCTTGAGAGAATACAAACCATGTGATGCCATCATGGCCATTAATACAGTTAACACTGTATGCTAAATTAAGATGTACAGACTATATGCAGACACATAATCTGCACAAAACTCTGCTGCATTACTGTTTCAAGACTACCGGTATATCAAAAAACTCAGTATCATTTAGTTAAATAAATAAATAAGATAAACCGTTGCAAACTGTTTTCCAGATTTATGGCAAATGCCCCCAAAACATTAAGCCAACTTTATGCCATCGTACAAATGGTGTCACGGGCCAAAAATAGCAGGTCTAAACTCACAACGTGTAGCATCAGTGATGCGGTGTGGGTTTATACAGTAGGTGTCTATTTTTGGCCCGGGGCTCCGTCTACGATGACGTACTGTATAAATGGATTCTATTCATTGCAGCACGTGTGTTCAGTCTGGATGGGAGTGAGAGACAGGATGAGCTTAGTCTTAGACCTGAGATTAGGCTCTGTCTACTGGTGACCGGTCACTGCCAGTAGTCAAGGCAACAGACATTTTGCATTCCCCCACTCTCCTCCTTCCTCCCCGCTTTGCCAGCTCCAAATTGGATTGTGTGTGTGTGTGTGTGTGTGTGTGTGTGTGTGTGTGTGTGTGTGCGTGCGTGCGCGTGTGTGTGTATGCGTGTGTGTGTGCCTACGTGCGTGCGCGTGTGTGTGTGTGTGTGTGTGTGTGTGCGTGCGTGGGTGCGTGCGTGTGCCTGCGTGCGTGCGCGTGCGCGCGCGTGTGTGTGTGTGTGTGTGTGTGTGTGTGTGTGTGTGTAACACGCAGAGGCAAGGGAGAAGATTACGTCAACTCTGATGAAGGCAATAGATTTTGACGCTAGGCCAGTCCTCCAATGGGGAATTTGGACAGTATATGGCTGAAGTCCAAGCCGACTAGAACTCTTTTTTTTATTATTCTTTAATCCCTGGGACAATCTATGCTATAACATCCTCAGTGTTATTTTAACTCAGAGAAGGTACAAAATATTCAGTCTCTGAATTACAGACACGTAACTCCTTATGGACCCCTGGGGGTCTCCGCACTCGACTTTGAGATCTACTGATCTACAGTATGTCTGATTCTGCTATGTGCCGTCCGTCTGTCTATCTGTCCGTCAGTCCATCCATCCATCCATCCATCCATCCATCATCCATCCATGCATCCTCTACTGCTTATCTGGAATCTGGTTCCCTTCCACATTAGCTACTTTTAACTGTGGGATTTTGGAGGCATTCATCTCCATGTGCAGTACATGATGTCATGAAACAAACCACCTCTAAGTCTTGTTTTTCTAAACCCCCTCTCCCCCTCAAATCACCACCTGAATGTATTTTTTTTTTCAAATGTTTCAGATGACAGTCACATTGGAAAAAGTGCAATAAAAATTAGAACAAAATATTCAATCATTGGTGAAAATGTCATGTCTCCCTACCATTTGAAGTCGTCACACAGACCTAATAAATGAGTTGTTTGACAGAAGTGTCATAAAGACGCTCCATATTTGAATGTTTTGTTTTTTCTCTTAAATTTATGCCCTACTTGATCATACTACAGCATCTAACAAAAGCATCAAAAGTAGCAGATCTGCAAGCTCGAAACATGATGTGAAGCAACACATTTTGAGCTGGTCGATCTGATACTTTTGCCATTTTTGAATTTGAATCCTGAAAAGTAACAGTTTTGGTTTCCACCCGATAGAGACAATATATTTTATAATGGAAGTGTTTATAGGCTATTTCTGAAGCGTCTGTCTAACGAGAAGTTAGTCTCTCCGTGGAGAGAGACAGAGGATAGAGACAGGATGATTGACAGGCAACACTCTTGAACTAATTCAGAATCAGAAGTCATGAATATGTAGTCAGCACATTGGTTGAGTGTCCAGCATGCCACAAAGGAAGTTAGTATCAAGGGACTTGAAAGAAAGGGCACTAAGTTGTCATTCTTTCCACAGTTTGGAGTAGAGCTCTGGGATTTAAGCTTAAAGTCACTATAAGTGAAACTTATGTGCAGGCACGTCTTCTCCCAGTTTCTGGAGAGATCCTTTGCTCGACTGTGAATGAGATGTTTTGTATGTTAAATCCTTTTAGCCACTTCTATATAATATAACTGGCACATCTGCTGGAGGTGAGCTCAGCTGCCTTTTGGTTACAGCGTCCACCCAGGGATTGGGAGGTCAGGGTGCAATCCCTGGCCGACTCAAGACTATAAAATTGGTACCCAAATTGACACCCTGCTTGGCACTCAATATCAAGGGCTGGATTGAGAGTAAGTCCCTGTGACATTCCCGTGTCATGTCCAGAGGTTGTAATTGCCGTCTCACACTACAGAAACAGGAACTGGGCTCCTGACCTGGCTATGGATGGACCACATGGATCGAGTGTCATTGGACCCCAAGGCTACAACTTGCTTATTGGGTACGACACTTAATGGTTGACAATGTCAGTAAAGTTATTTGAGCACCAAATTGGACACTAGATGGACCTTTATTGTAATCAGACATCATTGCTACAGTTACCTCTCCATCAGGATAATAACAACAGGCATAAACCATATGGTTTATGTCTGTTGTCTCTGTTGAATCTTGAATGCAGTGAACCCACCCCTATGTACATGTGGGTTCAAGTGCATCCCTGCCAAACCTTTCTGCATCAAAAGCAGTGCAATGAGGCATGCAGTGATGTGATGTGATGTATTGGGAATGTGTACCGCAAACGTAACCCATGCTGCAGGCTTTTGTGGCTATGGCTAAGGGGTACTTTGTAGATAAGTAGAAGGGACAAGTGCATTGTCTCTGTCCAAACTGCTTCCAAGTGTAAAATGTGAAAATGTCACTGCCTGTACTCTGGAGGAAGATGTGTGTTCTGGCAGACGTTTCAGAAAAGCCACAGAACAAGCTGGACATCACGCTCGCTCTAACCAAACTAAATTTAGAAGTTGGGTTTCAGCCATGGGACACTTTGTGAGACTAGACTAGACTATTTTACGATTGTACCTCTGATTTTGTTGTTAAAGTGCTTTTTCCTCTCAAATAATAGAACTTTCTGATCATAAATTATAATAAAAGACTTTAATAAATATTTAAATTAATAAAACTTAAACTTTCACTTTAACAATCAAGGGGATCTTTAAGGGGCTTTATAAGGGGAACTTCATTCTACGTATTTGTAGATACAGCATACAACCACAAACTACACATGGCTAATCTTTGTGTTAAAGGCAAATACTATATCATATCATATCATATCATATCATATCATATCATATCATATCATATCAGATCATATCAGATCAGATATTTGACCAGAAGTATCTAAACTTTGACTCAAGTACTTTGTCCACCACTGACAATAATGAAAGCAATGGTAGCTTTACTTCTTGAAGAAGACGTTGTCCTCCTCCCAGAACCAGGTGTAGGTGAGGTTTCCAGGGTACGCCTCTGCCTGGCAGGTGAAGAAAGCGTCCTGCGAGATGTTGACTGTAATGTTCTCTGGCGGGGAGACGATGAACGGGGGGCCTACACAGGGAAGGACACAGGAGATGAGAGGTGAATACGTGTGTCAATACCTTGTTTATTGTAAGTCGCTCTGGATAAGAGCGTCTGCTGATTGCTTAAATTGTATTTGAAATTGAGCATAGTGCAAGATGCAGCCAGGGTAAGTGCTTTGACCAAACAACAGCAACATTCCCAGTTTGATTCTGTGTTGTGTGTTATCTGCCCGTCTATGAACTTAATTGCTTTCCTTATCAAAACAAAGAAAAAAAGCAAAATAAAAAAGCAGGGGTCAACTTTCTCTCAACAGGATAAGCATGAATGTTTTAGCTGCCCATGGATTGGACACGACCCTGATAAACAGAGACAAACTAGAGATAGGACAATTTCATAGTAGGACTTTACAGTATAGTGGGATTTTATAGTATTTGATTCTTGATTACTTGAAAATCTCAAAAGTGTCGCGGCCCACCCAAGTGGTCAGATGGGTGGGCCGTGTGCATTTTCATAACATGTTTATTTTAATGATCAATCAATTGATTCTGTTCTTTCCTATTTATTCGTATCTCAAAGGATACTAATTTCTTTCAAGGCTTTAAAGACAAAAAAAAAACACGATATTGTTTTACATGTTTTCTTTTTTATATAATAATGTCATATTATAATTAAAATCTTTTTGTTTGTGTTTTGCCAATTATTTCGGGGTCCACTTGCAATACCCTCGTGGCACACCAGTGGTCCCCGGCCCACAGGTTGAGAAACATTCCTATAGTTGGATTGTGGGGCGGCATAGCTCAGGGGTAGAGAAACCGTTATTAGAGCACGAAGGGTTCCCGAAGGGTTCCCAGTTCGAATCCGGGCTCCCCCTGAGTTAATGTCGAAGGGTCCTTAGGCAAGACTCTGAACCCCACGTTGCTCCCGGTGAGCAGGTTGGTGCCTTGCATGGTTTCCTCCGCCACCGGTGTATGAATGTGTGCGTGAATGTAATGCACAATCTCTGTAAAGCGCTTTGGATAAAAGCTCTATATAAATGCACCATTTACCATTTATTACACTTTAAATGGGGAGCAGTGGTAATGATGTTTGCTGAACGCAGGGGGAGTGGGAAAGGAGAGCTTTGACCAGATATGACCAGACACATATCACAGTCAGATAACTCCAATACGACCATGTCACATCAGCTGCCAAGCACACTGCAGCAATTAGCTTGTGCTGCAGTGGACAAGCAGGCACACGCACACGCACGCACGCACGCACGCACGCACGCACGCACGCACGCACGCACGCACGCACGCACGCACGCACACACGCACGCACACACAGACAGACAGATTAACACAATCATTCAATATGTAGAGGATAGAGCATTTAGTGAGGTCACAGACCGCGGTGACAGCAGACACTAAAGTTTGCACTCAGCATAGGATTAGGAGACATTATTGAGTGAACCCTGCTGTGCCAGATGGACAGTGGTGGACATGAACAAAGTATGTTTACTTGAGTACTGCACTTACAGTAAATACAACACAGTGCAGTACAGTAGGTCCAGATTTGAACCCAGGCCCCCACGCAAGAGCTGATTTTTTTTTAACACATTAAACGCCCACGTGGTGCCCACGCGCCAATCTCTTTGATGTTTACGAGTGCCCAACGACGCGTTGACGTGTTGTACAGTAAACTATACTGTACTGTAGCTACTGTACTTGGTTACCGCGGTGATGAAACAAACTCCATTTCCCAACATGTAGCGCGAAATTACGTCACCCGGACGTGCTGTCTGTCGCGTTGACTTCCTGTTTAGTGGCTGCACAAAAATGCTGTTTTCTCCGGATTCTTTTCCTTTTTTCTTTTTTTCTTAAAGCGGCGGCCTCTTCTACCGGCCGTAACACAAACGCTGTGGCTTAGAATTGATAAAAAACGGTCCCGACTGAAAGAAAAGATTTTCGCGAAATAAACAGGACATGCTTGGATTACATTTACTCTGATTACTTTTCCATGGGCACCAGCAAATTAAAAGTTGAATAATTCTGGGCACCCGCTGTGTTAATAGAGCTTTCCTGCTTGGGGAGAAACTGAATTGGGACCTTTTGGTCAAAATGTGTTTCAAACCAGGAAGAGGATTGTGTCAAACCAGACACAGCTACGCTAAATGTCTCAATAGAAGAGCAAGGGGACCAAATACAACCCCCCCCCCCCCCTCAAATGTATACATTATATTGTACTACACTACCATACAGATTGGACAAAACAACATGTTATTCACAAATACAAAAAAGTTACATAATACAGCTTTAAATGAATGCTAAGGATTTAACTGTGTATCAGCTACTTGCATACTCTGGGTCTGTTGTGCTACTGGATTTGTGGATCTGTGACCGCATAAGTGTGCATGCAAGTGTGTGTGCGTGCATGCGTGTCACATGCATGCAGTTAAAAACACACAAACAACACAACACACATATATGTAAGCCAAACTCTGACCTTCACCATGAATGTAATCCGAAAATACCCAGGAAAATAACTAATATTGAGAGCTCCACAAAAAATGTCCTTGAACCTGGGTCATCCCAATGACAGTAACATGCACGCACGCACACGTGCACACGTGCACACGCACACCCACACCCACCCACACACACACAGACACAGGCCTACTGTTGTTGCTGTAAACCGCTAGCCCAATATGCTAGTTCTGATCTGGAGCCTAGGGGCCTGATCCTTTAACAGGCAGAGCATTTCCATCCGCCAAACCCATTAGCAGGGCAACCAGGACCCGGTCTGGACAGGATGAGTTGGTGTGGATGCGTGTGTGTGTGTGTGTGTGTGTGTGTGTGTGTGTGTGTGTGTGTGTGTGTGTGTGTGTGTGTGTGTGTGTGTGTTGGGGGGGAGGGGAGGGGAGGGTCAGACAGAATGAGAGGGAGAGCGTGCAAATATTTTATTGTATGTGTGCCTGTCTCTGTTTGTTTGTGATGGTGTGTGTATCATCCGAATAGGGATGGGACGATATGAAGATTTCATATCACGATTATCGTGACCAAAGAAATAATAATTTCA
The DNA here is from genome assembly GCF_963921795.1 of Nannobrachium achirus. Classification (NCBI taxonomy): domain Eukaryota; kingdom Metazoa; phylum Chordata; class Actinopteri; order Myctophiformes; family Myctophidae; genus Nannobrachium; species Nannobrachium achirus. Next base: position 24,563,584 of record NC_137826.1, on the reverse strand, counting down.
AATCGATTATCACGGGACGGAACATTTGCCAAAAAATAGCCGATCTACAAGCTCACAATGCAACGCAACGCGTTGTGAGCTTGTAGATCAGCTATTTTTTGGCAAAGACATTTGATAGAGAGTGAAAAAAAGACTGTCAAGTATATTATAAGTACCTTTTACCAATTATAGAGGGTTTAAGTGGTACCGGATATGCAGCCAGGCAAATCAAATGTGAATTGATCCCAGTGCCATGACGGAGGACGATATCATGATAAATTAAATCTCCACGATACGATTATCGTGAGTGTTTTTTATCACGATAAACAATAATATCACGTATCGTCCCATCCCTACATCCGAACCCTGCTGAGTGCTGTTGTCGCCCCTCTCATTTGATGTGCTGCTCAGTAGCGTTCCTGGAGGGCATCTTTTAATCTGTCTCCCTCGGTAAATGATACATAATGGGTCAAGTATAGCTAAGCTGACTGTGGCCTGGTTTTTAATACAGTGGCAGTGAGAGTACGTGACCTCTGGTTCATCTGTCGCCCCATCGACAAAGAGCACCGTGTTTGATTTATGACAGAGGAGCGGCTGCAGGTTCTGAGCTGTACAGTACATGTACTGTACACACCGCTGACCGTGCGTAAACAGCTACGTCATGCATCTACTGCAGCCATTCCAAACCATTGGGTATGATATCGCAAGAGGGCCCCCAAATAATTGGCACATTTTTTTTTGGGGGGGGGGGGGCTTTTATGCCTTTATTTGATAGGACTGTAGACTGACAGGAAATGGGGGAAGAGATGGGGAGTGACATGCAGCAAAGGTCGTCCGGATCGGGAATTGAACCGGCTACGCCGTCAGGCATCAATGCCTATGCGGCAGTGCCTACCTGTATGTGGTATGCGCCTGGACCAGTAGGCCAGCGGGCGCCCAGAAATACAGATTTGAATGAATAACATTTAAAATAAGAAAATGGCATGGTATTTTTTCTTTAAGACCTTGAGAAATGTGGTTTCATTGTGACACCGATTAATAGGAATGTGTAAAGTATATTATACTTACGGTCTCCGTTACCATTGGTGTTGTCATGATTGTATCAGTGATATTGTTTTCACAGGGATGATGCATTCATTTGAGCATGGCTGAGGTGTGCTTTATCGCGATTCGAAAACACAAACAAAACCTTTAGCCAGAAATAACCGTTCTATAAATAAGGAAAGTTGTGTTGTGTTGTGTTGTGCTGTGTAACCTGGGCCGTGCTGTGTGTAGGTTCTGGATTTGTTTCCATTCCCATTTCCATTCAGGACTCAGATACTTATACTTTCCAAATGTTTTTAAAATAGCAATTCTACAACCTCACACAACAGGCTGCGAGCTTGTAGATCTTTTTTTTAAGTTCCTCTTAATAACATACCTCCCCCTTCAGGGTGGTTCTGGTTATAATGCAAATAAACAAACACATATCATCACAGAACTTCAGCTGAGGGGGGGAGGTACTGTACCTTGTACTAGAAGGCGTGTGGTGTGAATGGCCTCTCCCTGAGGGCTGATGGCCCGGCAGGTGTACGAGCCACGGTCCTCGCGGTTGACGGACAGTACGGTCAAGCTTCCGTCAGACACCTGAGCGAACACACACACACACACACACACACACACACACACACACACACACACACACACACACACACACACACACACACACACACACACACACACACACACACACACACACACACACACACACACATCAAAAGATAATTGCTTAGTCCATGGGTAGGCAACCTTAATTATGAAAAAAGCCATTTTTGGCCCAAAAAAGAATTCAAAATCTGTCTGGGGCCTGAAATTATGTTTGCTTTATTTATTTATTGATACCTTTTCTGGTCTCTCAATATTACTTTTTTATTGTTTGTAATTTCTAAAGCAGATCAACACATACACAGCCATTTACAATATGCGTTTGCGCCTATACTGCCAGGAAATTATTAATTTTTCAGAGTCACAGTAGATCTCCCTTATATACATGACATTTTGGTAGGCTGTAGTCTATATAGTGTACACTAGATGTCGCCAGTGATTAAGGTCTCTGGCGATTGCTAGAAGGCCTCAAATTAGCAACCAGTCCATTCACTTAGCATTAGCGTTAGCATGGAACGGCCCGGGACCCGTGCACGCCATCCGCGCTCTTAAAAAAAAAAAAAAAGTATCGACTATGTGCCTTAGATGCCCAATTGACGCACAGAGCCTTCAAACCGGATCAAGATCCGACGTTTAGAACGTGAGATAGAGCCGAGTTGCTGTAATGGTTTCCAATGTAAAATATATGCTCGGGTACATGATTGACACGCTCGATTTCCGGTTTCCGGCGATGACGTCACTTCCATCGCAGAATCCTTGCTGAAGCTTATATGAAGCTAGAATGGTCATTTATAGCTCAAAAAATGTCAAAAAAATACCTAAATCATCAGAAAATGATCCCCAAGGCGACGTTTGGCGATCTGGCATGGTTTGGCGTCCCCAAAATGGCGATGAAAGGCGATTTGGCTAAGAATGAGTTTAATGAGGACGTTGCCAGAAATGCTGGTCTGTGATGTGGCTACGGGCCTAAACACACACAGACACAGACATACCTACCTATTTTTGTGTTTTTTCATAAATAAATGCCCTACTATGCTTAAATAGATCTGCTACTTCAACTGTTTTTTAATTTGATTCCTGAAAAGTGACAGTTTTGGACATATGAGGTTTCCACCCGACAGATAAATTATGATGAATCCCTCCTAATAGGATGAATGAAGGAATGAGTGAATGAATGATTGATTTCAAAAGAAATTCCAAGATTTCAGTGCAAACACTGAAGTTACATTACATGATGATGAGCCTTACGACCTATTGGCTGTCTTTTTGAAGAACATAATAGCGGGAGTGTAGCTGAGGGTCATGATGATCAAATATAGTACAGTAGTTTCCACATGCAGCCTCTGAGGCAGAACAATCACACCATAGCAGCAGCAGGCACTTTCCCCCCATAATGGGAACCAATTTGAGAGAATAGTGCCCACTTGCTTTGCTTTAAATCTCTCGACCTATTTTCCTCACACATACATAATGGTTTTGGATGAATTATGCAAACATTTTTAAGACCCCCAAAACACACACACACACAAAAAATCTAAGTAGTCCTACATTTGAATTGTGTAATGAAAGGCAACACTTAGAGTCAACACTTAATCAAAGTACCAACTATACACAGATCTCCAACAAAATATATATTTTGTGATGCAAGACAAATTCGTTTTCCAGGGTTTTCAAAAACAAACCAAAAAATAAAAATTGGAATATCGAATATCTGACAGGAAGAGTAAAAAACAGAGTGGTCCAGTTACATTTAAAAAGACAATTAGAGCACAGTCTTATTTCTGTGAACACACAAACTCACTGTGTTGTAACAATAATATATGGCTGCAACTTATTTCTTAGTTAGCATTTATGGAATGGGTTACTGTACCTGAAAGCCGATTAGCTCCATTGTCAACTTCAAGCCCGTTAAGTACCCTTTTTGCTCTTTGCCATTTTACTTGTCTAGTATGTTAACATTGTCTGAATGTACTAATTACGGATCATATTTTTCTGTATGCCCCCCACCCACCCCCAAACACATACAGTAACACTCAGTTCACACATACATTTGCACTCAAATAGTACCACAATGGAAACAAGGCGAAACAGACGAGCCAGCAAGTTTGTGGCATCTGCCTATCCACCAACTGAAGTGAGCTGAAAGTGGCAATGGATGTCATGTAGTGCATCGCTATAATACACCAGTAGACCTGGTCCAGGCAGATGGGTGGTGGATAGCCCTTATTGTTGAACATTTTACCGTATACTGTATAGACACTTATTTCTGTGTTGATAATGTTTTAAAGTGTATACTTGCACACCAGTTTATAGAAAATGATATACTGTAATGTGGAAACTGCTGTGAAAGGGACTTATTTAAATGTAAAACATTTCTTTGAACAAAGCTGGGATATTTGAATAATTGATCGAGTGAGTGAGTGGGTGGGTGGCATATCTGCATGCAGCAGTCAATAGTTAAGAGAGGATATGCAACTGTAACTCTGGCTCTGTTCTCTCCTGTTTTCTTCTCAATCTTCCCTCACAATATCTGTGTGTAGTATGTGTACAGTATCTCTCTCTCTCTCTCTCTCTCTCTCTCTCTCTCTCTCTCTCTCTCTCTCTCTCTCTCTCTCTCTCTCTCTCTCTCTCTCTCTCTCTCTCTCTCTCTCTCTCTCTCTAGGTCGTCCTCAGACGCTCTCTCTCTCTCTCTCTCTCTCTCTCTCTCTCTCTCTCTCTCTCTAGGTCGTCCTCAGACGAGCCCTCCATCCACTCAGTCATCCCGGTTCTCCATACATCTGGCCAGCTTGTCTGCACTTTGCACTCCTGCATCTTTCCATGTCCACGTATGTTAATGTGGGACGTCCTCACGACCGGGGCCCATGCATGTGTTGGTTTCCACAGCACCACTTCGGCAGTGTCCTGGAAGTCTCATTCTCCTGGCTGCTAGACCTCTGTTGCCAGTTCTGCTCATTATAAGCTACTTTAGGTCTTCCTGTAAAGTTGCTTGTAAATATTCATATTAGCGGGTTGCTTTTGTTAATGTTTATTTTCCTTAGTGTAGTTGATTATTTGGGTCTTGCTTTCAAGATTATTAAAATATAAAGCTGATGTAATAGGGCTAAAGAGGTAAAAATGGTTGCTTCTTTTGGGCTTGTTTCTAAACCAGTTTGCTTGTTTCAATCACAAAATGTCTCATATGTGGCAGCACACTTACAGCCTCGTTAGCAAACAAACGATGCGATGCTGTGATTTCTCTCTCCATAGCACTATTACCAGCGTTGCTTTGGAGTTGATTAGTATAGGAAAATGAGAGTTGAGATTGTGAATATGCTATTTAGTTAAAATGTGCGACGGGAAAATGTCTCTGACTTATTTAGGCTTGGTATGGAGCAGTAGCAAACTAAAGGTCCATTCTACAACCCCCTCAATTCTGCGTCTCCTAGAAAAAGACGGCATACGACTGAACATGTCTCTCATCAGCGAGTCCTGACGGCTTCATCGACGGGAAGCGTCTCTTGCCGAAAAGGTCGCTTTCCGCCACCGACGTTGTCCAAAAATCTGCTTGGTTAAGACCTGCCTTAAGCTGAGTTTGATTTGTCTTTGGAGGTTGGTGCTGTTTTAACGGTAGGGTAAGTATTTTCATTTAATTCAAATAATAACAAAATGGGTCTATGTTCTGATATTACATGTAAGTATAGTGTTTGGACCATATTTGGACTTCAGCCATATCCCCCCTGTGAGGAGAAAAAAAAACAGTTTCGGTTTTGGTGGAGGAGACAGGTTTCCCTCCAATCAGGAAAGCCCGCTCCACTTGATCATGATTGGGGGGAGGCCCCCGCCTGTCACCTACATGAAAACTGAAGCTGAACTGAAACTTAAACTAAATCACTTACCCTACCTTTAAACACAGACATTTCTAAATCGTCTTCACTCAAAGCATAATTTCATTGCTTGAGGTAAAAGAGATACAGAGGCTATAGAAAATGTCAATACTTTGTAAGTCAAGCAAATATATATCAATAGTGTGTACTGTACCTTGTACTTGGCACTGTTGACCACAAGTCTGTCCTGCCGCAGCCAGCTGACTGAGGGTTTGGGATTGCCAAAGGCTGTGCAGGTCAGAGTGATGCTGCCACCTTCCTTGGCCTCTACGTACTGTGCTGGCGTGTCCGTGAATGTAGGGGGAGCTGAAGAGTCATAAGAAAATAAAGCCTGGTTAAGGGTCACACACGTGACAAAAAAAGTCGCATTCCCAATAGACCCTATTCATGCCCCGCCCACTCAGCAACTTCCTGGTGCTGACGTCACGCTTTGAAGGGGAAACCCTGCTAAAAGCCCATAGAGTTAAAGCTATACTGTGTAAGTTGCTCAACTAGTGGTCAGTAGCTCTATAGCAAACCGCGGTCGCGTCCGCGTCTTTCGGCCGTTTTTCGTTTCTTTAGAGGGGTCCCTGGTTCCTGTGCGTTCAGGCATTCCGGAGAAACGGACTCCTTCACCCGAGTATAGAGACACACGGGCGCCTACAAATATGGCCGCCCTATTGTGATAGCGACCCCACTTCAAGATGCGCTGTGATTGGCCAGCAGTGTATAACCCTCGCTGTGATTGGCCGGTAGTGTATGATGATGTAATTTTTCCGCGAAAACCGGGCCCCGGTCAGGATCATAGAAAACATATAAAGAGAAGGCTTTAGAAGCTGAAAATATCGGAGTGGGTGTTCTAAAACTTTAGCGATTTAACAGTTAGAACAATTTTAAGATTTGTTTTATAAAAAAAGTTACATGGTATAACTTTAACACAGAAATCGCACATTTAATGCAATTTCCGAATATTAAAGTATAAAATAAGGCTAGCATGATCAAGAACACAAGATAGTAAAAGGCCAAAAGCATTATAATTTACTTTACCGTTCGAAATAATGATTTGTTGGCTTTAAGTCCAGCAATTTCTGTGTTAACTCTATGGGCTTTTAGCAGGGTTTCCCCTTCAAAACGTGACGTCAGCACCAGGAAGTTGCTGAGAAATTGCTGAGTGGGCGGGGCGTGAATAGGGCTTATTCCATTCTATGGAGCTTCTTGCAAGCAAAATCACATGGAGGTCAACTCCAGGTTTTACGCGTCTGACGTCTTAGCATGCGCTGGCCATTGCCCTATGATCGCCCGTGTGATTGTACCTTGGACTCGCTTGCAGACAGGAGCTGATATACCGGTACAAGCTTGTACATCGGCTCTTGTGGGCAAGCGACACAGACGTACAACAGAGAATAGAATCAGCTTAAGGGCGAAAGAGTGAAGTCTGCTTCACTCTATCAAAGTCAAGCAGTCAGCATTGCCAAGTTGCACTGCAGCAAAATGAAGTTTACAGTCTGTACTGGGGAGGCAGGGGACACCTTGGTCACCTACTTTCAGAGCATGTAAAATAATAAAATTCAATGTTAATAGAAATATATACCAATTAAATCATTGTCTTTGCACCAATATGAATTGTAACACTTCATACCAGTAGCTGCTACATGAGCAACTAACCCACCTATACAGTAGTTTAGTATAAAAGCCCTGAAAAGATGAGGTTCCCACAATGAATATGATACATATGATGTTTTTTTTTGGAATGTTGGTGCAAAGGTAGCTAATTGGATATCATATATTAGAAACACACAGAGGGCTAGTGTTGTCATTGACCACCGGTGTGGGTGTAACGCACTGCCGTTTGTGTATGTCAGTTGTAGATGTCAGCTCGGCCTTCAACACACTAGTTCCGGGCCGGCTAGACTTGACACAAAGCTCAAAGCCCTAGGCTTGACCAAGTGCAGCTGGATATAATATTGGACTTTCTGTTGAGACGTTGCCAGGTGGTACGAATGGGAAATATAACATCTGACCTGATGAACCTCAATACTACTGGTGCCCACCAGGGCTGCGTGCTCAGCCCCTTCCTGTAGTCCTTGTACACGCATGACTGTATCAACACACACAGCAAAGATACATTTCCAAAATGTCCAGACCCCACTTTGAGAACCATTATGTTACAAGAATCCGGCTGAGTTGGCTCTCTGTTTATTCCATCTGCTCTATGGTAGCGGTCCAAACGGAAGGTACACCTGTAACTAATCTGGCTGATGGGTGAACACACAACACAGAACAACTTTGTTGCTCATTCAATTTGTACATTCCAGATACACAGTAAACTGCTATGAAGAGAGTTTTGGAGAAGACTTGGCTATACAGTGTAAAGGAAATCTTCTGGTTGGTTGAAAGGTTGCTAGGTTTCTCTGTCAATACTGACAATACGGTCCACTTCCCAGACGTTGTTCAACAGACAAATGCAAAGTTCCCTCACCTCTAGGAGGAGGATTTGTAGTGATCCCAGAGGAGGAAATGACTTCCCTGCAGTACATTGACCCACCAGCGGCTTGCTCAAAGTGAGCGCACAGGGGAGCAGTTGGAGGTTAAGTGTCTTGCTCAGGGGCACTTAACCAGGCCTGAAGCAGCCGAGGTTCGAACCGGGGACCTTTCGATTCCCAGATGGTTACACTACGGCCTGGCCTACTGCCGCCCTTGATAGAAAAAGACATCAAAGCCTCAAATGGCATCCGGCTGTGCTGCACCGTGGCAAGGGTTCATTTCACCTGAGTGTCCAGCCAAGCGTACATAATAGCAGACGACTAGCCAATTCAAACAGGTTAGCGAGATACCGTTCAATAATGCATGTGAGTGAGCCCTCTCACCTTGCAGTGACTCTCATGCTTGACTGGTCATTTGTGAGGAAGAGCCAGTCTCTATGACCAATAGATTTAGACAGTTTAGGAAGCAAAAGAGAACGTTCAGCACTCAGGAATCCTTAGATATGCAAATTGAACTACAACATTCACATACAAACACATAAAGAACAATTTCTGATTAGATCTCCTGAATCTGACGAGTAGCAACCGCAGAGAAACAACAACATTGATAAATAAATGAATTGATAATATATCAATCCCTGTTACTAAAACCTTTATGAATGATGAATCTACTCCCAGCTAAGCGATATTGTGATATGTGAATACTGAGGTTTTTACATCGTACCAGGTAACGCTGATCATGTTCAAAGTGTGGTTTGATGTTATTAAATCTCACTTTTCATCATCCGTTTCTTTATGGCATTTGTGCCTTTGTTTGTTAATAAATATAGATATAGTGATAAAGTGACAAGAGATGGGGGAGAGAGAGAGATAGAGAGAGAGAGAGATAGAGAGAGAGAGAGAGAGAGAGAGAGAGAGAGAGAGAGAGAGAGAGAGAGAGAGAGAGAGAAGCGATGATTTAATCCCAGGCACACACAGCATGTGTGTTTAGCCCACTGAGCCACAAAGCTGCCCCAAGAAAAAAGGATTTGACATCAGACAGAATCACAGGGCAATACACTGTTCAACACATAGGGCTCGATTCAGAGTTAGCTCACAATCACATACAATATGCATGTGCATGAGTCCCACAAGATCTTGGGAAACATATTATAGGCTACTCATATGACCAGCATGGCACAGTGCTTATATTTTACACAGAAAGAGACCCCCATACTGTATACAGTATTCAAATCGTGAGGTATTTTTGAATTGCCAGATTCCGTTGGGTAAGTCATGGTAAGTCATTTTAACTAATCTTAAGTCATACTGTGTACATTTTCAGTTAAGTTATTTTTTATATAATCTTTCAATGGTATGCTTTTCACAATAACCACATTAAATGCTTTTTTGTACAACTTCTGTAAATACTACTTTTTTGTCATGAGTATCTGGCCCTGGCATTCGTGCCAGGGCCAGATGACTAGTGCTTCAACAATCCCCTCCATCCCCACCCACAAACATACTGTAGACACACTGTAAAATCCTGTATTTTGATTGTCTTAAGTACCAGCTCTTATGCCTTAACTTAAAGGCCTGTCCATACTGTCTCCGACCACCAAACCTTTCGTCGGATAGTTCCGACTTTACGACGTGCAGCTTTCCGAACTCTAATTTGGGGTAATGCTTTTCAGAAGATGCATGCAAGTGACGTCATTTTCTAGTTGAACCGAACCTTTCCAACAAAATGTTCGGTGATCGGAGACAGTATGGACAGCCCTAAGAGCTGGTACTTAAGACAATCAAAATAGAGCCCCTCAGTGTTCATTTTGTAATTTTGGTTACATTTGCACAGGCGATAGGCCGGATAGGGCTTATTGTACCGGCTGCCCTTAAGCTGTACAACGAGACACATAACGGACGCTTGAAAAGGTCTCCCTTCCTAACTTAGACTGACGGAACCATTGCTGTATTGACTTTGACCTCTAAGGAACTATTGCTGTATTGACTTTGACCTCTAAGGACCGTCCAGGAAGAGTGCTCATGTGCGTCTTGCGGTGACACGCTTCCTAGTTTCTTCTTTTTTCGCACTGATTTTTGACATTGCACTATTAGGTTGTGTTGGTAGTTTCTGAGTATTTTTGCTTTATTTAACAATGACAGTGAGATACTTGTTTGCACTAACTAGCATTGACTGCTATGGTCTCTTTTGCAAGACACTTTATGTATATATACTTATATATTATTCGCCCCCTCTATTAATTTAATGCACCTTCTCTTTATTGGTACTGTACTGCTCTTGTCTTTGTTTTTTTTGTTTTTTCCCCTCTTATCTATCTTTTCTTACGTCTCTGTAACTTTGTAAATAACTGTATACTGCTGTGCTTCTACTGGACAACTGAATTTCCCCCTTGGGATAATAAAGGTATCTATCTATCTATCTATCTATCTATCTTATTCTGAACCCCTCTGAAAAGAGATGAGAATGATCAAAGGACTGACTTTGTATTTGTATTTCCTCCTGGAGAGAGATAGAGAGGTTGTAATGAAGACAACCTCGCTACGGTACTTTATCTGAGTGAAGGAAGGGAGCATTGGAACACACTGTGCTGCTGTACCTGGTTCAACTTAGATATTAATCTAAATTCTATCAGTGTGAAAGGCTGTGAGGTGTGACACGGTAGCTAATAAAATTCTGCTCTGTCTATCAGGGAAACAGGCTCTGCTGCCATTTGTGCTTTGGGCAACGTGCCCGTTCAATTTGGCCATTATCCAGTTTTAGCTTTCTCAGAATCTATTGACATAAATATTTAAACAGCTGTTTTCTTTCTCTCATTATGTTTTAAATAATAGAGATGGTGTATTTTGACTAAAAATGTATTCTCTAAAAAGAATTTCGATAATCAACTCTTTGAGAAAAACCTTCGCACACCTAGAGTAAAAGCTTAAGAGCAAGTGCGTAGGCAAAGGGCATCATGCAGTGACGGAAACGTTGACTCTCTTCCAGAAATGTTCTCCTGTACCGTGCAGTTCGGCAGTGTGTGGCCGGGCATATTACTTTGTTATTGATAATCAACTCCCACAATTTATTTCTTGCTTCTGGAATGATGCAAGTTGTAAATGCTTGCTCCACCCGGTTATGCAATGTTTTATTTATGCACATATTGCCCATATATGGAGATCCCAGGTGCCATCTGTATATGCTCACGTACAGGGGCATGGGCATGGGCATGCCCTCTTTCGTGATATATGTGTGTGTGTGTGTGTGTGTGTGTGTGTGTGTGTGTGTGTGTGTGTGTGTGTGTGTGTGTGTGTGTGTGTGTGTGTGTGTGTGTGTGTGTGTGTGTGTGTGTGTGCATGCGCGTGCGTGCGTGCATGCGTGCGTGTGTATGGACTGATTTGTTTTCTGATGCCATGACAATACATTGAGGTTAGACATGCACCCATATTTGGGCATAGCTGCAAGGGGAACTCCTTAGTTATGGCTGAGTCATGGTAACATAAACGTGACGGCGGAGGTCCGCCCCCCGGGCCTATGCTTAGGCTGGGGCAGCCATGGTCAATCAATTGACTCATTTGCGAGGGCCAAATGATTGCGTGGCAAATTTAAAGTCGCCATGCACATAATGGATATCCCTGATGTCATCAGTAAATGCCCAAATATGGGCATGCCCCCCTTTGTGCCCATATACAGTATGGAGCTGACTGATTAGTTTGCTAATGCGAGGGCCAATTATATGAACATTGCCTGAAAAAAGGGCCATTTACTATCATCAACGCCTGTGTTACACTACTATTTCATGTCAAAATGGCTGCCATTAAAAAGGTCTATTCTCTCACTTTGCACTCTGGACCCTCAGATATTTTGGTGCATGTTCGCCCCCTGCTGTCAGACATAATTTTTCATCTTTATTAAATGACTGTCACACACATCAGGCAGAATCATGCTCACATTTCTAGAAAAGAAAGTGTGACTCTAAAGGAGTATCCTGAGAGTTATTTGTCAATTCATTTTAGTATCCTAGAGCAGTAATTCTCAAACTCTTATTTTTCAGCCCATAAAGGCCCATTTGCAACCACAAATGGGCCCTTGAGGGTCCCTGGACCTCACTTTGACAACCACTGTTCTAGAGTGTTCTGATTTAATCTTTAGTTGTGCAGTGTCTCGCACCAAATATAGAAGATTTACAAGCTACGTTGCATTGTGAGATGTAGATCGGCAAAGGGTCAGAGTTCATTGGACACTCTTGCTGTGGAGTGGAGGGTGTCCTTAATCACCATGTGCAATGATGCAAATCCAACTCTTTACAAGATGCCTTTCGGGTGCTCAGAATTGCAAAGCTGTTGACACATATTATTGTGCCCAAACATTACACAAGCATCATTATGCACCACATATTGCTCACTGACATTACACATTCACTGCACGGCGCGCCATACGTTCACACTAACTGTCAACGCTTCGATTTTCTTTTCCACTGAGTTTTAATCATCTGTTCCAAATTTGTTCCAGCATCTCCTTGACATCCCCATCACTGTGTTATGATACAGTTGCCATGGGTACGTTGTCCCAGTCAAGCATGGGATGCTGTGGTTCAGATTAGTTCTACTTGCCTGGGTACTACAGTACACATATGCACTATAAACACATGAGGTAGACAGATTATTGTCTGATCCAATCTAAACATTAATTATGTGGGTGGGTTGTTGCTCTCTCACCCACAACAGGCTGTTGAGCTTGTTGTGGGTAACTGTTTTAAAGCAGGCACAACAGGTAAAATGGCAACTCGAGGTAGAAGAATAGGAGATAAGAAAGCCTGGGTTATACAACAGTGTCCTGCAGCAAAGATAGACCATCTATAAGCTACAAGCTTGTACATCTGCCATTTCCTTTGCGTAACACAGTCATATGACTGAGTATAGGCTACATTAGACATAATGATGCTTTGATGGATACATAATATGTATTTGATATTACTAGTAAGACGCCCAGTTACCCATATATGGAGACCCCTGGTACCCATATATGGAGATCCATGTACTGTATATGGAGATATGCTGTGAGAGACCAACATGCTTAATCAGTTATTCGTTATGCGAATCATACCCTATTATGCCAATACTCTGTAGAACCGGCTGTCTTGGCTATAATGGATTCTGTTAGTGTGATATGTGGCCGATGTGGCCTCCATATATGGGCATTCCCATATGAAGTCCAGCTAGATATGGGCTTAATGTTGATGACATCAGGGAACTCCATATATGGGCATAAAAGGGATTCTGTTAGTGTGACATCACAGTGAAACCAGAGCGTGATGTCAGAGTGGAAAACCCATTACTGTATGTTAAGCGTGGTTCCCCTGATATCACAGTGACATCAGAGCATGATGTCAGAGCGACAAACCCATAGACCGTAAAAAAGTGTACACGTCTACACGTCCAGGCAGACGGACACGGACAAGCTGTGCCGTTTGGGGGGGGGCTTTCCTTTTCACTTTTGTAAATACTTCAGGAGGTAGTATAATAAAATATTGATATGATCGCTGTCGGGCTGAAACCTAGTACTGTAGCTCAAATGTTAAACTTTCTATGTCCCCCCCGTAAATGAATGGCCTACTTTGTCAAACTACACATAAAAAGTAGCAGAAATAGTGTTGTGATGCGACACATTGTGAGCTTGTTGAGCAGCTATTTTGGATTTGTTTTTAAATGAACGTGAAAGGGGGTCTGTTGGTTTGAAACAATGAAAAGTATTAACAAGAGCTTGTGACTAAATAATAACAACGTTGGATCCATTGGAATACAGGCTCTTTTTTCTATTTCCTGAAAAGTACATGTTTTGGACATAGCTCAGCGGCATAGCTCAGGGGTAGAGAAACTGGTATTAGAGCACGAAGGGTATAAATCCCGAAGGGTTCCCAGTTCGAATCCGGGCTCCCCCTGAGTTAATGTCGAAGGGTCCTTGGGCAAGACTCTGAACCCCTAATTGCCTCCGGTGAGTAGGTTGGTGCCTTGCATGGCTTCCTCCGCCACCGGTGTATGAATGTGTGTGTGAATGGGTGAATGTAATGCACAATCTATGTAAAGCGCTTTGGATTAAAAGCGCTATATAAATGCACCATTTACCATTTACCATACAAGGTTTCCACCCAACATCCACAATATACTGTTACAATAACAAGCTGGTTGAGTTCATGAACTGACTGTTGTCCTTACTAGCTTACAGTTGTTCTCATATGTCTTTTCTTTTGTGCAGCACCTTATTAACACATTATTTATTTATCATCTTATTTAACAGCTAAACTCATGAAATATTTGACAACAATAGCTAGGCCACTGGTCATAGACATATCTGTGTACAGTCCATGGAAAGACGCATAGTTAGAAGAATGAGATTATTCTCATTATCACAGTTCATTTGTACATTCATATTGAGGAAATCAGTGATTTAAACATTATTTGGGTGTCATTCGTCACCCTAAACTAAAGTCCCTAAAGTCCACCTTTGTTGAGCACACACTGCACACTGTTATACTGTAGCAGAGCCTCTCAGTAGAAATGAAACAGATCGTTATTTCTTGCATGGCGTACAAGTACCGCTGAAGACAAGGAAGCTTCTGACATGCCGAGGATCAAACAGGATAAAAGCGAGCTGTTCATGGCGAAGATATTTCACTATCTCTCAGCATCTGCATGGTTGCATTCACTTCTACCCTCATGCATACTAAGCATTCTAATTGCCCCCTATAACAGAAAATGATTTGATTTGATTCAACCAGACCTTTTATAACACAGAGATCAAATCTAATAGGCTAATTCAAAGAAACACATCTTCATTTGTACTGTGACCATTTAAGGTCAAAGAATGGTGTTTGAATGTAGAATAGGCGTTGAATTTGGAATCCCCCGTGTAGTTATAATATTAGCATTGCACAGTTTATATTTGCAGTTTTCTTTTTTTTTATGGAGGGGGGGGGGTGCGTGTGTGTGCGCTCTCACACACACACACACACACACACACACACACACACACACACGCACACGCACACGCACACGCACACGCACACGCACACACACACACACACAGAGTATACTTTATAGTATACAATTCTGGATTCAGGATGATTATAATGTCCTTCATAGCTTAATGCAGTATTTTGGAGTGGATGTTTTGAGCCAGCACAGTCGGGGCTCTGCTCTTTAATCCTATTGGCCATAAGTAGTGGCCAGTGGTCATGTGTAAATCTGCTCTCAGACCGCGATGTGGAGCGTCGGGCACAATGACATTTCTATCCCCTCTTGCCCAATCTTGAGAGAGAGAGAGAGAAAGAGATAGAGAGAGAGAGAGACAGAGAGAGAGAGAGAGAGAGAGAGAGAGACCGACAGACAGAGAGAGAGAGCCAAAGATAAGAGGAACGACAGTGGGTGGAGAATTAAAGAAGGAGTGCGGTGGGTAGAGTAGAAGGGGAATACCTTTCAAGGAGACGTTAAAGATCACTGACAGAACGAGGTACAGTAGAGAGGTACAGGGGGTGTGAAAACAGACTCACACCGGAGCACTGCAGAGCAGTGCTGCAGAAAGCATGACAAGCAGGGGACGGGGGCGGAGGGGAGGGGTGGGGTTTGGGGAGGTGGGGGGGTGTTGGGTTTGAAGCTATAAGCTATTTTAAGGGGAGCAGGGAACACTAACCCTGCAAGATCTGAACCTTGCTTGTAGTTCGTTCGCCTCACCTCACATCGGTAGAGGGTCTGGGATGGGACGATATGAACATTTCATATCGCGATTATTGTGACAAAAGAAATCACGATTTACGATGTTAACGCGATAATCAAAATCCATTATCCTGGGGTGGAACATTTGCCAAAAAATAGCAGATCTACAAGCTCACAACGCGTCGCCTTTTGTGAGCTTGTAGATCGGCTATTTTTTGGCAAAGACATTTGATAGAGAGTGATAAAAAGACTGTATCAAGTACGTCTATTATAATTACCTTTTACCAAAGGGTTTAAGTGGTACCGGATATGCAGCTTGGGCAAATAAAAGGTGAATTGATCCCAGTGCATGACGGAGGACGATATCACGATAAATTAAATCTCCACGATACGATTAATTTATCATGAGTGTTTTTTATCACGATAAACGATAATATCGCGTATCGTCCCATCCCTAGTCTGCACAGCGAGAGAGAGAGAGAGAGAGGGAAGCTGCAGTGGAACTCTAAATCACCTTAGAGGGGAGGAAATAATGCAATTGGGAAGTATTGTCCCAGGAAGCCTGCCAACTGTACCACACTCCGAGTATAGTTGCCTACAGTTGAACATTTTCAACAAACTTGTCAAATCTTCTTTTGTTCTTGATGCTTTAAAGTGATACTTTGGAACACCCTGTGGTTGCATACTGTACAGTAGGTTCAGTACCGCGTGATTATGGATCCAACTGGGAAAGATGGATGGAAACGGCAAAGAGCGCTCGTTTTCAGTTATTGTCCACGACATTGCAAGCGGCGCGAATGCCAGCGGACCTTGGTCCTGCTCTTCGCCCCCGAGCGCCGCAGGCGCGAGTGGCCGCGAAGCCGGAGCGGAGCGCCACGCGAGTTACGAAGCCGTGGTGAATGCAATCGTTATATTTATGCCCAGGCCGTGAGCAAGCGCACGATAAACGCCATGATAATTGGGTTTTGGTGCACCTCGCGCGGTCCAAGTGACTACAACGGAGCGCTCCCTACGTCCGGTTCAGCCAATCACAAGCTTCAAAAATGAGTCCGGGGCGTGGTTATCCATCTTTCCCAGTTGGATCCATAATCACGCTTCAGTACCTGGTCATAATACACAAACAAAGTGGTTTCTGCTAATATGAAAAAAAAAACGAGTCCAGTTACTTTTTTCTTTTTTCGTCTGTCTACAGTATTATTTACTGCAAAACATACATCTCATCGTCCCCCATGTTACACCGACATGGGTGACGAATCGATTTCCGTGGCGCTAGAGATCTTCTTTCAAACTCAAAGGGTAACAGGAATACAGCTATTTCACTTTTTCAAAAATAAGTACCAGGGCCTAATCTTGCCTGAGTTTTCTAAACCACAATTTGGGGATTTAGCATCGCGCAAGGTGCATTCCCGTGCAAAAGGGAGGTGGCATATGTCCCAATAATAAGACTTAACACTGTCTGACACAGTAACATCAAACTCTGCCCCCCCCCTCTCTCTCTCTCTGCTTTGATGTGGTGTCAGTTGGATATAAACAGCCTACACAAGTTGCCCACCAGAAAAGTGATACTTGAATACATTGTCAGATGATCAAGTATAGGGAAACTTAGAAAACTGGATGCAACATTCATTGTAAACTATTCATACCCAGGGTATGCTGTCACTTTTATAAATGCATGCTGGTGCTAATCAGACGTGGGCAGGCTTATGTTTCTCCCTCTCTCTATCTCTACCCCTGATCCTCTCTGTCTCTCTTTTCTCTCTGTGCATCCGTCTAGGCGCTCTGGGGAAGACAGACAGCAACTATTATGTTTTCCAATAACAACTAAAATACTTCAAAAGAACAATTTTGTTCCAACAAAGAAAAAATCCAATGTTTTACATGCATAGATCTACTTTAAGGTAAGTGTGTTTAGGTTTGAGTGTGGAGCCGGCTTGTAGCAGAGGGACAACAAATTGGCTGTAAACAAACAGTTTACAGCCAATTGACTAGTTGCAATCCACAGGCACATATCCCTTAGCCTGGAGAGACGGTGGGTCTGAGGATATGAATTCACGAAACTAACAAAGCTGTCCTTCAAAATATTCAGGAATGTAATCTACTGGCAGTGTGCACAGCCTGATTTTCGTCATTTTTGGACAAAATCTGAAGGAGTAACTATAAGAAAATTGTTTTACATAAGTCAGCCTCCTGTTGGCGCTATAAAAGGCAGATGTGAAAAAAGCAGGTCAAAGGTTTTTCCTTGGCCTCTAGGGAGTGTGCATACAAAGTTTTACACTGATCGGTGGAGTTATAGGTAAAATGGCCTGTTATAGCACCACCATCAGGCTGATTTGAACATTTTGAAGTGGCATTTCTTCCTCTGCCTAGTGGTACGGACAGACGGACGGACGGACGGACGGACGGACGGACGGACGGACGGACGGACGGACGTACAGGGTGCAAAACATAGTCTTGGCCATGCCTTTCGACCTGTCGGAGACAATAATCCCTTCACGGAGAGGTGAAGCGGGGGAGTAGGGTGATATGTTATGACATCATTATCACCACGCTAACCTTCTAACACACTCACACTTCACCGGGAAAGGTTCACAGGAACGAACCAGGAGTGTCAGTTGTCGGATCAGAAGTATCATCAGTGTGGCAAGGCACTCATCCACCGTCTATGCATCACTTGCTCGCTCAGTGCCAACGACGCTAATGGCTAAGTACTACGACTAATCGCTGATAACTGCCAACGTATGAAAATGATAAGGAGAGATGGACTGCGAATGGAGCCGTATAAATAAGTGCTGGTCAGGCTACATTCAACCTCAGTATGTGCCAAGGCCCCGAACCTGGAGAGCTCCTGCTGGAAGGGCATGAGATCTCCTCAAAGTAATGGCAATGGTGCTGGAAACAATGGAGTGTCCAACTGTCCATATACCGTATCTTGAGGTTTTTTTTTTTTTTTTTTGGGGGGGGGGGGGGGGGGGGGGGGGGGTACGGTACCGTAATAACCGTCTAGAATTAGCCAGTATCTTTTATTAGAGCTTCTAGTTGAAAATCTCGTAACTTGTGGACACATAACAGCACATCAATAGTAATGAATAGTAAGCTGCAGGCTTTTGACTGGTAGGCTAAAAAGCTAAATGTAGCATACAGCATACTGTAGTTTATATTTACACTCATGTCTGGTGTGCCCAGATGGCACATTAAAACAAATCAGCATCCGTTGATTTATGGCAGTGCCAGTGTGCATATCTACAGCCTTCCAGCACTCACATTCTGCAATGTGAATCAGGGGTTTCTGTAGAATAAATGGCGGGTTTGAGTGAAGGTTAATTTGGCCGCTGCTACGGAATCATCAGTTTCATTTAGCATATGTTGTCAGTCATTAGTAATGACTGACAACAGGTTCAAAGGGACTAGTAAAGCATGGTTATGGCTCATTACCCTGCTTTAGTTCCTTTAAACCTGATTGTGACTGACCTCCATTTTTGACCGACACAATGTCTTCTGTGTCTACAGTATATACAAATATGTTACTGCACACAGATAACAGACACACTTTTGTTTAATCACTTCTTTGTCTAAATTAATCACTAAATTAACCATAACATTTAGGTATCATTTGGTGTCCTCAACCACTGTGTCCTGGCGGGCAGGGAGAATGAACTTGGTATTCCTGTGGTACCAGCTTGTGTTATCAGTGTTTTAATCCTGATAAAGTGGTGAGAGGTGTTAACCAGACAGCTGTGGGACAGCCGAGAGAGAGAGAGAGAGAGAGAGAGAGAGAGAGAGAGAGAGAGAGAGAGAGAGGGTGTGTGTGCGTGTGTGTGTGTGTGTGTGTGCGTGCGTGCGTGTGTGTGCGTGCATGCGTGCGTGTGCGTGTGCGTGCGTGTGTGGTGACAGACAGAAACAGATTGTGAACAGCAACAGTGAGTGAGTGAGGGAGAAGTGGAGACTGAGAAAAGGACGGAGCCTGGGGCTTTAAACACTTGGCGTTTCTCCAGAGAGAGGAGGAGAGAGAGACAGACAGACAGACAGACAGACAGACAGACAGAGTGAGGGAGGGACAGGGAGACGAGAGGGGAAGTCAAACAGCACTGATGAAACTGAGCTAATGTGCTGTGACCACAGGGGCGTGTGACAGCGTCTGGTGTGTCTGTTACCATGGCAACCAGTGTCAATGTATGTTTGTGCGCGTGTACGTGTGTGTGTGTGTGTGTGTGTGTGTGTGTGTGTGTGTGTGTGTGTGTGTGTGTGTGTGTGTGTGTGTGTGTGTGTGTGTGTGTGTGTGTGTGTGTGTGCGCGCGTGCGTGCGTGATTAACTGACTGTGTGGATGCTCGAGCTAGTCCTGAGTGAGTGAGAGTATAATACACTGGGCTCAGTGCATATATCTTGCTTCTGGGAGAGTTACAGGTCCTGTCATTGTTTGTGCCTGTGTGAAAATAAGCGAGTGGTAATTTGCATGCACGCGAGTGAGTGTGCACTGCTTTTGCAATATACAGTCCCTTCAGGATCACCATAGTAGTCTTATTATACACTATATGTGTGCAGAATTC